>NC_046665.1:98830212-98863052 GCF_010883055.1 Belonocnema kinseyi | reverse complement strand
AGTAAAGCCATTTTTTAATAAAACATTTTCAAGTCTACGAATCACTTAAAAGCAAAAGTTAAACAATTTGTTAGAAAATTCTACTATTTTGTAAAAAGTTGAACTTGCCTATTCAAAATTCATATTTTTAGTCGAGGGTTCATGAATTGGATTAAATATTTATTTCATTGGTTCAAAATTGCACTATCTTGTTAAAAAATATTTTTTCTTCGATTAAAAAGTAGTTTTTTTCTAAAAATTTAACTGTTTTATTTTTGGTGGAAACTTTATCTTTTTTAGTTGGTTCAAAATTCATATACTTTTTTGTGTGAAATTCGCCGTTTTTATTCAAGATAATTGTTTGACTTTAAAAATAAAATATTTTTAAAAATTGATCTTTTTTATTTAGAAAATTGACTAGATGGTTGGTTCTTTAAATTGTATTTACGTGTTGTAATGTAATATTATCTACTTAGTTTTTAGTTCAAAATTGAATTTTTCTAGTTTGAAAATTGAACTATTTCTTTGAAACTTTATTTAATTTTTTAAAGATTCGTCTTTCTGAGGATAAATTTTTCTTTTTGCTAAAGATGCAACTATATTGTCAAGTATTTTTTTATTTAAAAAATTTTGTTTTTGTTGGAATATCAACTATTATAATCCTAATTGAAAATTTGTTTTTTTAGGTTGGAAATTCAAATACTTGTCAAAAAATTCATTTCTTAGTTAACAAACAATTTTTTCTCTATTAATTCAACAATTTGGTTGAAAATTCAACTTTTTGTTTGAACATTTAACTTTTTGTATGAAAATGAACTTTGAAAATTCAACTATTTGTTAGAAATTAATTTTTTTTTAGATGATGATTCAAGTCTTTTGTTGAAAATTTGTGTTTGGCTTGCATTTAATTGTTTTTTCTTTCACACAAAAATATTTATTTTTTGAAATAATAACTAATGGATTATTTCGTTAAAAATTCATGTTTTTAAATTGAAAATTCCCTTTTTGGCTAAAACTATATTCTTTAACTGAAAATTTAACAATTTGGGTGAAAATTCTACTACTCGGTTGAAAATAAAGTTTTTTTGTTGAAATCTTGAACTGTTTTGTGTAAAGTCGTATTTTTGGCCAGATCATTTAATAATTTTTTGAAAAAATTGAACTTTTCATCAGAAGATTTATCTGCTTTGTTGAAAATTTGTCTTTTTTATGGAATATGATTTTTTAGGTTGAAAAATTAATTCCTTCGTAAAAAATTAATTTTTTTGTTGTAAAAAGTTGATGTTCTCAATTAAAACTGTAACAATTTGGTTAAAAATTGAACTGTTTGGTTGAAAATTAACATTTTTGTTGTAACTTCTATTTTTGGATTGAAAATTCAACTGTTCTGTAGAAATCTTGTATTATTGTATTATAATTTTATTTTTAAAAAATTCTTTTTTTTCCGTAAAAACTTAATCTTCTAAGGCGAAAATTCAATAGTTTTGTTCGAAGTTGATTATTTTATTGAAAATTCGTCATTTTTTGAACAACATTAATCTTTTTAGAAGAAAATTAATCTTTTTTTATATAAATTCATTATATCTATGTGTCAGCTATAGATATATATTATTGACTCATACACGATTAGGATAATTATGGTTGGTAATCTTTATTATTAGTACCAGAATTTTAATACTAGTGATATCACTACCATTCATTTATTTATTTTTTTTATCTACATTGTACCATCATTCTATCATTATCTCTGGATTTCTCGGTAAAATAAATAATTCTCATGACATTAACATCTCTTATTTGCTTCATCTATAACATAGAAAATAGTCCGTAAATGACTATTATTATAAATTTTGCAATTTCGATTGCTATGGCTTCTAAATTTTGCACTTGAATAAATGTCTGAAATTAGAAAGTCCAAATCCGAAAAACATCCGAAATTTCGATGAAAATTTTCCAAAAAAATTTTAAATTGAACTATAGAGTTGGTTCGGTTTTCTTCATGTGGGGTACGATATACCCATCATGTACCACCGTCGATTTCAAATCTTTAGGGTCCGAAGAACCCTGAGATTTAGGGTGCGATGTACCCCCTGTGATTTAGGATACAATGAATCCTGTGAAACATTTTTCAGTAGATGTTAAGCTTTCAATAAAATACATCAATTTTCAAATAAAAAAAGGAATATCTAACCAAATATTTGAATCTTTAACTAAACAATATAAATTTTTAACTAATAATGGAATGATTATATTTTTATTTTAAAAAATGAATGATTCAAAAACAAAAACATGTTAACAGAATAGTTAATTGTTCAACGAAAGAGATTAATTTTCAAATTAAATGATGAATCTTCAACAAAAAAAAAAACAAACAATTTTTACAAAATAGTTCAACTTTCAAATAAAAACTATAATCTTTCAATGAAAAAGAGAATAGTTGATATTTCAACCAAAAAGATTTTCATTTTGAATCAGCTACAGTTGAACTCAACAAAAAGATGAAGTTTTAACAAAATACATGATTTTTTTAAAATGGAAAAAATAATTTTGAACGAAAAAAGTTGACATCTTGCAAAAAATGCAATAGTCGATATTCCAACCAAAAAATATTTTTATTTGAAATCAAAAACAGTTAAATTTAACCAAAAAATAATTTTTCAACAAATAGTTGAATTTGCAGTTAAGACAGAAAAAAATGAACCAGATTGTTAAAGTTTCAAGCCAAAAAGGCGAATTTTTAACGAAAAAGTTGAATTTTAAACAAAAAATAAAACTTTTCTCCATAAAGATAAATTCATAATGAAAAGTGTAATAGGCGAAATTTTAACCAAAAAAGACGAATTTTCAACAGAATTGTTTAATTTTAAATCTGAGAGATGAATTTTTAATAAAACGCATGAATTTTCAGCCACACAATATCAATTTAAAACAAAATAGTGTAAATTGAAACCAAGGAGATAAATTTTAAATCAAGAAGATTAATTTTTTAAATAAAAATATACGAAATTTAAGCAAAATATTGGAATTTTCAACTAAAAAAGATCGATTCTCTACCAAAAATGTCATAGTTAAATTTTCAAATGAAAGAAATTAATTTTCAAAAAAAGAAAATTAATTATCAACTGAAATTGTATTAATCCATATGCTTCAAACAAAACCAATTAAAATTTTTAATAGAAAAAGTTTAATTCAACCAAAAAAACCAAATCTTAACAAAAAAAAGATGAATTTTCAATTAAAATAATAAATTATTCAACTAGAATAATTAAATTTTCCACTTAAAAAATTAATTAACAAATAAAGAGAAATAAATATTTAACTCCAAAAATGATATCTTTTTCGTTTCTTTCTAATTTTTAAAATAAATTTTAGATAATTTTGAATGTTAGGTTGGGAGAAAAACTTTTAATTCGTAAAAACCAGTTTTTCGGATTTTGGAGGTCACACAACGTAAGCATTTGACATTTGACATTTGATATGTATCTAATGAGAATGTAAGAAGTGGTTTTTAAACATTTTATTGCAACTTGTACCGTTCTTCAAAAAATTAAATTTTTTATGATATTTTATCGACCGAAAAATTATAAACAAAAAAATTGTACATCCTTTTAATTGTGCCTTTAATCATTGTGCCTTGCGTCGTTTTTCCAAAAATTTAATTTGTCTTTTTCATTGGATTTTACGAATAAAATGAAAACCACGAATCCAATCAAAAAGGTCCAATAACAAATTTTCAAAATCTTTTTTGAGTGCAAAGTTTTAGCTTAGTCATAATTTCTCTTATTTTGCATAGTTTAAACAAAAAATAGAATTTTTGATTTTTGATTATTTTTTATTGTCATAATTTGAGTATCGGATTTCTCAAAAAAAAATTCAAAAAGTTGTTACGATAATCTTTTAGAGAATTCAAAAATCAGATTTTTTCTTGTGCTAAAAATAACCGTACAAAGAACTTTTGCATTTTTAAAAAAGTGGTCTCAAAATTTTTCAAAATTATTTTTTTGTTTCTTTCTAAGTGTTTTTATAGATTTAGAAAATTTTGAATACCAGGATGGGAGAAAAATGTCAATTTTCCTATATTGGGCTATAAATTTGTAGGTCTAACTGCCACCACAATTATAATATTAAAAATGAAAAATTAGTTTGAAAAACATTAAAATTAATCGATTGGCGTAAAAAGGACTTATGAACTACATTTCAAAAGTAACCAAAAAAATCACGTTTTTAATAGTTATTGTTACTGAAAGGTAACTAGTTACCTGTTAGTTACTTACAAATGTAATTTCGTTACCACTATCATTACCAAAAAAAGTAAATAATTACAGTAACTAGTTAAGCGGAATTAGTTACTTTTCATCCCTGTTTTCAGCGTGCTATTCACCTGGAAAAAGAATCACCCGGTTCCCTGTAACGTAGGATACGATGTACCCTCTGATTAGGGTACGATCTACCCTCTGAAGTAAGGTACGATGTACCCTCTGAAGTAGGGAACGATAATCCTCTGATTAGGGTAAGATGGCCCTCTGAAGTAGGGTACTATGATCCTCTGAAGTAGGGTATGGTGATCCTCTGAAGTATGGTATGGTGACTCTCTGAAGTAGAGTACGATGCATCATCTGATGTAAGGTAAGGTGGATCCTCTGAAGTAGGGTATGATGTACTATCTAAATTAGGATATGACCCTCTGAAATAGGGTACGTCCCTCTGAAATTCGGTTCGATATCCCCTTTGAAGTAGGATATGATGCGCTCTCTGAGATGCGGTTCGATGTAGCCTCTGAAGTAGGGTGGAATGTAGCCTCTGAAGTAGAGTACGATGGATCCTCTGAAGTAGGGTATGGTGGGCCTTCTGAAGTAGGGTGCAATGTACCGATGAAAGTTCATAAAAAAAAAAATTCCTACGTTTTGACCGTTCGTCGGATGAAACAGTAAAATAACTATCGAATGGATTTCGATATATTTCAACCCAGCAGAATGGAAAAAGGTCGATCATTTATGAAGCCCGATCTTCTCTTGTTAGCAATCGACCCCTCTTCATCATCCCTTTATTTCCAATATTCCGATTTGAACCCACATCCTCAAAGGATTATAATATCTGCCTTAGTAAAAGCGAACTTCCGATAATTATTATCGATTCGTTAAACGTACATACAAGTGGTAATTAGAGAAAAAGAGAAGATCTGAATACTGGTCTCTGTCAGTGTAGAGGCAGTTTGATTCCCCCATGATTTCGCATCTTTTGTAGGAGTTTATTGTGCTCGCAGAGCAATCTAACCTGACCCCTTCCACCTAATTCATCCGTCCATTCGTAATGGCATCTACCAAGAGATTGACAGTTTAAAATATGTATAATGGATCGACGTATGGCGAGTTTCCATGCCACCCAGACTCCGGAGCAAGGGAGGAGGCCAGCCAGGGCGAGGATCACGACGCTTCTCTCTATGCTCGTCGATGCGACGAGCGGATTAAATTGGACGCCGTGAATTAATCGGCTTCTGTTTGAGTGAAATTGGGCGAGTGTTGTTAGGAAACGTGAGCATCGGACCCCCGTGCCATTGTCTGCTCTGACCCCCGGACTCCATCTACTCGACCCAACTCCAGCCAACCCACTCTTAAATCACTGCACGCGTACGCGAACCAATCGCCGCACTATGGAAATATGCCATTCTGCATTCGATAGTTTGCCCACCCCTACATACGAAATCGAACATTCATCAAATACTCTATAAATTGAGAGTGATTTTCAATAGTTTTTAATTTTATTTCCTTTGAAACTCAATAGTTGATACCCTAATGCAGACAGGCACGTGTGCGTGAACCGATCGCTGCAACTTCTGTGGAAATATGTCATTCGGAATGTGATAGGTCACTACAAAATAGGAAATAGAACATTCATCAAACCTCTATTAAATAAGAGTGATTTTCAATTATTTTTATTTTTATTTTCCTTGAAAGGCAATAGTTGATACCCTAATGCAGACAGGCTCGTGTGCGTGAACCGATAACTGCACCGTATATAGAAATATGTCTTTCGGAATGTGATAGGTCAGCCCTACGTGAGAAGTCGAATGTTCATTAAATCTCTATAAATTTAAAGTTATGTACAATAGTTTTTATTCGAATTTTCTTTCCACGTCAGTATTTGATACCATAATGCAGAGATCCACGAGTTCGCGAGCCAATCGCTGGACTGTCTATGGAAATATATCACTCGGAACGTGATAGCTCACCCCTGTATAAGAAGTCGAATGTTTATTGAATTTCTAAAAATTTAGAGCAACCTTGAGTAAATTTATTTTTTATTCCCTTTTTGCGTCAATATTTAATACTCTAATGCAGATAGGCACGTGCGCGCCAACCTACCTTCGTGCCTTCTATGAAAATATAGCATTCTTATGGTAAATTATAAAATTCGGTGATAAATCAACAATTAAAATCAAAAAGTAATTTCCAGAGTAAGTATTTCAATTTGCCTAATTGAATTTTATGTTACAGTTAATCTGGCTATTATTGAATTTTTAAACTAAAAAAGGTAAGATTTTAACCAAAAATGAAATGTTTAAAATTTTAATTGAAAAAATCTTATTATAGACAAAAAAACATATTCCCTACCAAATATTTTTTTTTGTAACTGAAATATTCAATTTTTAAGTTAATTTTCTACGAAGAAAGACGAATTTCCAACGAAATGCAATAACTCTTAAACCAAAAGTTGAATTTTCAGCTTAATTAGATTAATTTTCGACAGCATCAACAAAAAAACGAATTTTTTTACAAAACAGTTCCATTTTAACAAAAACTCAAATTTTTATTTAAAAAAATAACCATTTTCGATTAAGAATGCAATAAGTAAATTTTCAATTACCACAGGAATTTTTTAACTAAAAAAAGAGGAATTTTCAATAAAACTTTAAAATTTCAACTTTAAAACATTTTTGTTAAATTTTTAAACAGAAAGATGAATTGTTAAACAAAAATATTAATTGCCTACCAAAAGAAAAACGTATTTTTAAACAAATTTAAGAATTATCAAGGAAAAAGTTCAATGTTCAACTAGAAAAGATGAATTTTTAAACGAAAAGATTATTTTTCTAACAAAAAAAGAATTTTTGACAAAATTCAAGAAGTCTCAACCAAAAAATTGAATTTTTTACTAGAAAAGATGACTTTTTAAAGGAAAAAATTATTTTTCTACCAAAAAAGACGAATTTTCAATAATATTAAAGAATTCTCAAACAAAAAAATAAATTTTTAAGAAAGAAATTTTTTTAATTTTGAAGAAAGTAGTTCAACTATAAAACCTAGTGGTTACATTTCTAACCAAAAAGATGAATTTTTAAACATAAAGATTAATTTACTACCAAAAAAAGAATTTTTGACAAAATTCAAGATGTCTCAACCAAAAAGTTGAATTTTTTACTAGAAAAGATGAGTTTTTAAAAGAAAAGATTATTTTTCTACCAAAAAAAACACATTTTCAAGAATAATGAAGAATTCTCAACCAAAAAATTGAATTAAAAATTTTTTTTTTTGAATTTTGAAGAAAGTAATTTAACTATAAAATCTAGTTTTTACATTTTCAACCAAAAAGATAAATTTTGAAACAAAAAGATTAATTTACTACCGAAAAAAAGCATTTTTGACAAAATTCAAGAATTCTCAACGAAAAAAATGGAATTTTTAAGAATTTTTTTGTAATCTTGAAGAAAGAAGTTCGACTATAAAACCTAGTTATTACATTTTTAACCCAAAAGATAAATTTTTAAACGAAAAGATTAATATACTACGAAAAAAGATAAACTTTCAATAAAATTTAAGAATTTAAAGAAAAGTTTAATTTTCGATTAAAAAAGATAAATTTAAAAAAAATTAATTTACTAACAAAAAGACGAATTTTTAACAAAATTCAAGAAAATTTGAAGCCATGTGTTGAATTTTCTACAAACAAACAAAAGTTTTAAACAAAAAGAATAACTCATCACCATAGAAGACAGATTTTCAATAAAATTCAAGAGTTCACTTCCAAAAAGTTGAAGTTTCAACTAAAAAAGAAGAATTTTTAAACAAAAAGATCAATTTACTACTAAAACAACGAATTTTTAATAAAATTAAAGAATCTTGAACCAACATGTTGAATTTTTGACTAAAAAAGATACATTTTTAAACAACAACGTATCAATATTTAAACAAAAATATTAATTTACTAACAAGAAATACGAATTTTTAACCAAATTCAAGGATTCTGAACGAAAAAGTTGAAGTTCGAACTCAAAAAGATAAATTTGTAAGCAAAAAGATCAAGTTAGTGCAAAAAAAATGAATTTTAATACAATTCTAGAATTCTCCAGCAAAAAGTTGAATTTTCAAATAAAATATAAATTTCAAAACAAAAATATTAATAAAAATTATTTTTTAATATTCAAAAGAACTTTAGAAACATTTTTCTTGCACCTTATTTTACTTAAATTTGCTGCTCTTCTATTAAAAAGTTCTTTTTCAAAAGCACTTTTTTGGAAAAACTGAAATTAACTTTTTTAATTAATTTGAATATACTTTTGGCTATATAGAGTAAAAATAAAAAATTAAAAAATATAGTTAGTTTAGAGAAGGACTACATACCAGCAAGTTTCTCATCAAACAATTTCCCTTTCGAGAGTAAAGGACACCTTGAAAGATGATAAATAAACTCCCTATAGTACAACGACATCCATCCGAGTATAATCCGGCCAAGCGCTGCTTAACTTCGTTGATCGAACGAGATGCCTTAAACTGTACAATGTATCTCAGTGGACAAATAAAATTGTAAATTACCAACTATTTGGTGGAAACTTAAACTTTTTTTGTTAAATATTTATATTTTCGGATGGAAAATTCGACTATCTTGTGAAAAATTCGTCCCATTCGCTTAAAAATTCCACAAGTTGTTAGAAAATTCAACTGTTTTGTTTAAATTTCGCTTTTCTAAATGAAAAATTACTGTTTTTTAATTGATATTTATCTAATCCACTTTTAGTTAAAAAGTTATCCTTTTCAGATTAAAAATTCATCAATTTCCTTAAAATGTTTGCATATTGTTGAAAATTCGTCTTTTTTAGTTGAATTGTATTTTGTTTTACTAGGAACTAAATTTTTCTTGAAATATCAAAGTTTATATGTTTTATTTGAAATTTATCTTTTTTGGTCTATAATTTAACTTTTTCGTTAAAAGTTGAACTACTTTTAAAAAACTTAATTTTTTTAGTTAAAGTTTCACAATTTTAGAAGGGACTTATTTCTTTGGTTAAAAATTGAACTACTTTGTTGAAGTTTCCCTTTCTGGGGATACAAAAATTAATTTTTGTAACTGAAAATTCAGTTATTTCTTTGAAATATATGCATATTGTTCTAAATTCGTTATTTTTAGTTGAATTATATTGTTTTTACTTAAAATTGCATTTTTGTTTGGAAATATCAACCATTATATTTTTTATTTAAAAGTCATCTTTTTCTGTTTACAATTCAACTTTTTCTTTCAAAGTTGAACTACTTTTTTCAAAATTATATTTTTTAATTGAAGATTTTAAATGTTGGAAAAAATTTAATTTATTTGGTTAAAAATTGAACTACTTTCTTGAAGTTTTCTTCTTTGAAGATCAAATTTAATTTCTCAAACTGAAAATGTAACTATTTCGCTGAAAATAATTTTTTTTTTTTGCAATTCCATTTCTTTTTTTTCTTGAAAACATAACAGCTGGGTAGAATATTAAACAGGTGATAGAAAACTTAATTGTTTTGTGGGAGATTTAAAAGAAGTTTAAATAAATATTTTCAAGTAAAAATTGAACTATTAACTCTTTGGTACAATATTTCTGTAGTTTGTTAAAAATTCATTTTTTTTGGGTGGAAATTCAAATATTTTATTACAAAATTATTGTTTGAGTAGAGAAGTCGTTTTTTTCAACTTCAAATATACCTATTCGATTTAAAATGAGCTTTTTTGCTATCCTAAATATTAAATAGATTGAAAAAAAAATTCAACTATTTTGTGCATCATTCGTTTTCTTCTTCAACGAAACTTTAACTGTTTCACTTTTGGTTAAAATTCGATATTTTTAGTTTTAAAAAATTAACTATTTGTTTAAAAATGAATGTAATTTGTTAAAAATTCTTCTTGCAAATACTTTCCATTATGTTTAATTTGTTCCCTGGATCCGCCCTTGAACAACGTCATTTCAGAAATAAAACTAAAAATAAGGTCAAATAATTAGGTGTCTGAAATTTGTCAAGGGAACTAGGAGGCCTTAAGTATCTTATGTACCTAAAAACAATTCTTCAATTTTTTAATTTGGTCCCTTGATCCGACCTTGACGAACACCATTTCAGAAATAAAACTAAAAATAAGGTCTAATAATTAGGTGGATCAAATTTTCTTTAATACTCTATATATCTGCTATACAAAAATAAAAATTTTAATTTTTTGGTCCCTGGATCCGTCATTGATCAACCACATTTTAGAAAAAAATAAGGTCTAATAGTTAGTGCCTCAAATTTTTAAAGGAAATTAAGACACCTTATGTACCTGATATATACAAATTTCAAATGTTAAATTTGGTCACTGGATCCGACATTGACCAACGTGCCCAGGATCGACACTTTTTTGTCATAAAATAGTCATGTGATATTGCTGGTTAAAAGAGGGGACATCGAGACGAGGTAATAACACATAACTCTGACAGATCAGATACCAGTCGTTGTACGTTCACGACTCCTTTTCTCCTGAAGGTAGAAACCCTACAACAGAGATTATGCTCTTCAGGGTCGTTTCGAATGATTATACTTACGACTTGTCATTTTTCTTTCGTTCTAAGAAATTGTCTGTTACGGCTTGTAATGGAAATGTCTTGAGAATTTTTCACCTTAATATTTTTTTTTTCATTCAAAGAAGAGAATGTTTGCTACTGTGAAGAGATGTGTACCTGATAAGTGTAGTTAGTTGTGTTATCTGATATTTATGATAAAAGATTCCTATCAATTCAATTGAATTCAATATTTAAACGAAGCATAGCACAGGGATCCAAATCAGGAATTTACTGTTCATAATAATCTCCTCGATTTTTTAAATTGATTTTATTTTATTTGCAAGAGTATATAAATAAATACAAATCAAATAAATAAATTTGAGATTGATTATTATTATTATTATTATTATTATTATTATTATTGCACACATGCGTAAGAAACATGAATAACACATCAAAGAAATGAGGAGTTTCAACGAACATAACTATTAATTTTTTTACGTATTTTAGGTCGCTGGGTCCGAACTAAAAATCGAAATGCCAAAGTTTGCTCTTGGTTTCTTCTTAATCTAAAAAAAAACGCATTACTTTACATTTCACAGTCCCACAAAAAATTAGAAGTTCGGCGCAACAGACTAGTCAATTATTGCGTATTTTTAGTCGCTGAATCTAAAATTTGCCCTTGTTTTCTTTTAAACTACCAAAAATGTACGAAAAAAGTGTTTTTGGAGGCTAGGAAATTTTGAGTTTAGGAAGAAAAAAAGAATTAACTTAGGAATTCCGACTTCGGATTAGGATTCAGCGACTCAAAATACGTGATAATTGACTAGTCTTTAACACCTACTTTTTCTGTTTTGTGAGGATGTGAAATGAAATAAAAAAGTTTTTTTGGGGTCACAAAATTTTAAGCTTAGGAAATAAACAAGAGCTTCTTCAGATTCGGATTCAGCGAACCAAAATTCATCAAAATTAACTAGTTTGGCGACTGAACTATCAGAAATCTTACTTTTTTTGTAGGTTGTGGAATGTACGAAAAAAGTGTTTTTTGAGGTCGCGAAATTTTGAGGTTAGAAATAAAACAAGAGCTAGCTTTGGAAATCAAACTTAGAGTTCGGATTCAGCGGCCTAAAATAAGTAGGAATTAACTAGTCTGTTAATCGGAACTCCTTTTTTTGGGATATTTGGAGGTAGGCGTTTTTGTAAATTTTATTCCGAATTTTTAATATCAGGTAAATCGAGTTGAAGCTCAACATTTATCTTCACAATTAGTTATAGAAAATAAAAAAGTTAATGCTTTCTAATGATAATTAGATGTTAAAATTAATGTTTTAAAAAGTTTATTTTGTTTGAAAAATGTTCTCTTAGAGCGGAATTATAATTTCGCGATTTTTTTAAAATTTCCTTACCTATTTTTAAATTTTTAGTTATAGCGAACTAGTAATCAAATAATTTGAATGAAAAGAATGACTTAAACAATTTATCATTATTTAGAACAATATTATCTTTCAATTAAGCAAGAAATTTTCATTTTTTCTCTAATTTTCCACTTTCTGTCCTCTTTTCAATTAGAGTAAGATTAAAAATAATTAAAGTTAACAAAAACAATCTTTTAAATAATTTATTATTATTTTTAATCATATTCGCTTCGAAAAATGCTAGAAAGTAGCGATTTGTTCTAAAATTTTCAGATTTTTTCCAATTTTTCACTTAGCGCGAGATACAAATTATTGTAATTTAGGAAACGTAATTTTTTAAACAAATTATTATTGTTTTTAACTATCTTCTCCTATATTAATGCTAGATAGTTGCGATTTCTATCTGAAATTTTTAACTTTTTGTCCACTTTTTACTTAGTGATGCAATAATAATTGTAACTAAAAAATATATAATTGTATAAGCAATTGATTATTGTTCATAAATATCTTCTCTTAGATAATTGCTGAAAAAATGTGTTTTTACTGAAAAAATTTAATTTGACTTAGTTTTTTAGTTAGAAACAAATAATAAATAAAAATTTAAAGCGAATAATTTTCTTAACAATATCTATGTTTTTTTTGTGAATATATTTTTTGGAAATAAAACAGATATTTAAAAGGTTCTTTAAATTTTCTATACGTATCATATTAAATGTAAATTTCCCTTAAAGCAGTTACTGTGAACCCTTTTCTTTAAATTTAGATTATTATTGATTATTTTTGGAACTAAACAGTCTAAGAAAACAATACTAAGAATAATAAATTGTTTAAACAATTATTCTTATTAACTTCCATTAATTATTATCGCGCTCATAAAAAAGTTGACAAAAAGGTAAAATTAAAAAAACGCAACAGCCTAATAATATTAAACGGGAAGATCGTTGTAAGTAATATTATTTTGCTCAAACAATTGTGTCTGTTAAATTTCATTATTTATTACCTCACTCTAAGTGAAAATGTGACAAAAAGTAAAAAAATTCAGAAAAAACCGCAACTATCTAGTATTACTGTGTGATGTAATAGTTATAAACAATAATATTTGGTTTAAACAATTATGCTTATTTCAATTCATGAATAAATAACTTGCTTAAAGCGGAAAGTCTTTTGAACAAATCTTAAAAATTTGTTTAAATTTATTTTTCGAGGATTAATTGTTTATAACAATGAAATAGTACATTGTTTTTAATTATTTATGTTCCTTAGGTATGTGCATATTAATTTTCATTATTATTATAAATACATATTATAAATCATAATTTTTCAATTCATTTTTCGAGGATTAATTATTCATACCAATGAAATAGCACATTCAATTAATTATCTATTTTTCTTAGGTATGTGCACATTAATTATAATTATAATCGGATTCATTAGAAAATTTCATTTTATATCAAAAAATATACTTGGAAAATTGCTAATTTTTCAGTGCATTTGTTTATATATTATTGCAAATGAAAAATTACAGAGTTCGAAAACCTGTTTCTTTTAGTACCTACAAATTGTTTCAGATACATAAAATATTACTTTCTACTAATGATTAGATGTTCAAATTAGTTATTTAAACAATTGGTTATTGTGTATTTTAATTTTTCTATTGTAGCGTTATATTTGTTTAAGCAATCAATACTCTTTTATAACGATATTTTCTTAGAATAATGCTAGAAACTGGCAGTTTTTTCTCAAATTTTCGACTAATAGCTTAATTTTTACATAAAATAAAGTAATAATTACTGTAATTTTGCAAACATAGATTTTTTAACAATTATTTGTTGTTTATAACTATCTTCTCTGACAGTAATGGTATAAAGTTGGAGTATTTCTCAAATTTTCTCTTTTTCCCCCTACTTTTCACATAAAATCAGGTAATAATTAATTTAAGTTAACAAAAATAATTTTTTAAATAATTTATTATTATTTTTTATAATATTATCCCTGAATAATGGTTGAAAATTGCGATTGTACCTAAAATTTTCAACTTTTTGGCTACTTTTCTTTTAGAGTATAACGTAATAATTATTGAAATTTGTAGAAAATATTTGTTTTACAATTCATTACTATTTTCAATAATATACTCTTAAAATAATGCTGAAAATTTGCGGTTTTTTTATAGTTTTCAACTTTTTCTTTAGTGTTTCCTTAGAGTAAGATAACAATTATTGAAGTTTATAGAAAATAATTCTTTAAGCAATAAGTTGTTGTTTAAGTTTAGAAAAACATAATTGTTTAGGCAATTTATTATTATTTTCGATAATATTCTTTTAAAATAATGACTCAAAGTTGCAGTTCTTTTTCTAAAATTTTTAACTTTTTATCTACTTGTCCCTTAGAATAAGATATAAATTAATGATATTTATTGAAAATAATGGTTTGAACAATTTTCTATCGTTTATAACTACCTTTTGTTGAAGCAATCCTAGAAAGTTTTCTTTTTCCGAAATATTTTATTTTTTGCCCAATTCCTACATAAAATAAAGTAATAATGAATTCAATTTAACAAAAATAATTGTTTAAACAATATATTATTTTTTCAATAATATTCTCTTATAATAATTATTGAAAGTATTGGTATTTTCTAATATTTTTAATTTTTGTGCAGTTTTCCTTTAGAGTAACCTAATAATTATTGAAATTTGCCAAAAAAATTGTTTAAAAATTATTGTTAATAACTATCTTCTCTTAAAGTAATGCTAAAAAACTGCAGTTTTTTCTAGAACTTTTTAATTTTTACCTACTTTTTTAAATGAAATAAAGTAATAATTAATTTAAGTCAATAAAAATAATCGTTTAAACAATTAGTTGTTGTTTACAACTATCTTCTATTAAAGTAATGCTAGAAAGTTGCAGTTTTTCTGAAATTTTCTTTTTTTGTTCGTTGCTTTTCACATAAAATGTAGTAATAATTAATTTAAGTTATTAAAAATACTTATTTAAACAGTTTATTATTATTTTCAATAATATTTTCCTTAAATCATGATTGAACGTTGCGATTTTATCGAAAAGTTTCAACTTTATGTCTACTTTTCTCTTATAGTAATGTAATACTTATTAAAATTTATCGAAAATAATTGTTTAAACAATATACAACTATTTTCAATAATATTCTCTTGAAATAATCATCAAATATTGCAGTTTTTTTTTAAATTTTCAACTTTTTGACTACTTTTATCTTAGAGTAAGATAATATTGATAACAATTATCGAAAAAAATTGTTTAAGCAATTTCTTTTGGTCTCTTGAAGTAATTCTAGAAAACTGCAGTTTTTTCTGAATTTTTCAGCTTGTTGCTAAATCGAGAGTATTAAAACGTAAACATTCAGGGCCATCTGAACCTTTTCCAATCGAAATGCGTAATATTGCGTAATCTCCGCATGTGAGTACCCGCGCACTGCGCCTTTCCGCTAAGCTGCTGGCCTTGAGAAACTGCATGGGCTAGCAGTTCTAGAAATTCCTAAGCCGCGAGTGGCTAAATCGAGAGTCTGGTGTATTCCTCTTAAAATTTAAGCGCAACGGTCTTTAAGTCGATTCTTCAATTAGTATATTCCTCAAATCAAATAATAAAAATCAACATTTTTGTAATGATGTTTTGTTGTTGATTCATAACATAAGAAAAAAAAAATCTTTTTCCGAAGAAGACATCCAGATAATAATATCTTTTACTGTTTCTTTCGAGATCCTTAGTTCTCAAAAAACTGCTGACGGAATATATGGTTTACAGACCTATTTACATTCCTACATTTCGTGCGTGAACAAGAACATGACAATTCGTAGCCAAATTCGATGAGCCCTATGAGGACGAAGGGTCGAGTTTTATGATTGCTGGTTCACCAATAACACATCCGATTCTCCCTCCCCCTCCCCCCCCCCACCTCCACTGTTACGGTTTTCCCGTAAAGCGTAAAAAACTACATACGTAGTTTCGATTTTACGTCTCCTCTGGGTTTTGTCTGCTGCTCCACACGGAATCATCACACACTTCATAAAGCAGAACTGTCGAGCTGATACTTTTATCCAAAAAATAAAAATTATTACGAATTTGTTTACAAATCGGGGCAAATTCCCACAGCACAGTGAGGAAAAAGTACATTTTTTGGTTCAAAATACGATTCCGGCTTAAACTGTCGATTGATTTGGCTGTTTTTTTTTCCTAATAACATTTTAAAGAAAGTTGTCGAGCCTGATTTTTAATTTTTTTATAAATAAATAAATATGACCAAAAAAAAGACCATTTTTTCTGTTTGACGGTCACAGTGCTCGTCAATAATAGAAAAATTGTTGTAATCGCCGAAGTTTTTTTAGATTTACATTATATGAAGATATTTCAACATGATACAATAAACAGAAAAAATTTTATAAACAAATTATTTATTGAAAATGTATTTTCTCTCATTTTCAATAATTTAACGTTTTTTAAAGTTATATTGCAAAAAATTTAAATGTAAACAATATTTTAATAGAAAAAATTTTCTTTAGACTATTCTTGGTAATATTATAAACAAATTTAATAAACAAATGCATTATTCAGGCATTTGTCGTCAGAAAAATTCGTTTTTTTCCATGTCAATGCTTTAAAATTAGGAACCTTATGATAATTTCAGAAAAATCATAATTCGTTGATGAATTTTACGATTTTATCAAAGAAATTTAATAAACAAATTCATTATTGGAGCACTTATCGACGGAAAAAATCGTTTTTGGAAATGCCAATCCTTTGAAATGGGAACTTTATGAGCATTTTAGCAATATCCATCGCTGTTTAATAATTTAGTTGTTATAAACAATTTAATAAACAAATGCATTATTCGGGCATCTGTTGACAAAAAATTCGTTTTTTTCTATGCCAGTCCTTTTAATTGAGAACTTCATGTCAATTTCAGCAACATTCATCATTAGTTTATAAATTTTATGATTTTTTTAGCAAATGTAGTAAACAAAGTCATTATTTGGGCACTTGTGGACGGAAAAACTTGTTTTTTTTTTAATGTATGTCCATTTAATGGGAACTTTACGATAATTTCAGTAACATTCACAATTAGTTGATTAATTTTTTTTTTTGAACAAATTTAATTTAAAAATGTATTATTTAGGCATTTGTCGACGTAAAAACTGGTTTTTTTTAATTCAGTCCTTTTAATTTTAGAAAAAAGTTATTTTTTTCATTCAGTACTTACAGTTGGCCAACACAAGTGGACTTGAATACAAGGAATGATTAAACAATACATTTCATATTTGTTATAAATAAATTCTATAACATATGAAAAGTCGAGACACTCACCAGACGTATAATGTATTTTTCAATTAAATTTGTTTAACAAAAACATAAAACTAATCAACTAATTATAAATGTTACTTGAATTATCGAAAAGTTCCTAATTAAAAGGACTGACTTTGAAAAAGACAAGTTTTCCGTCGACGAATTCCCAAATAATGCATTCTTTTATTAAATTTGTTAAAAAAATCATAAAATTTATTTTAGAAATTATGAATTTTTCTGAAATTATTATGAGGTTCCTAATTTTCAAAAATTGTCATCAGTAAAAACGAATTTTTTTGAAGACAAATTCCTGAATAATGCATTTGTTTATTAAATTTGTTTATAATATTAACAAGAATACTCTTAAGAAAAATTTTGTTCATTAAAATATTGTTTCCATTCAATTATCTTGCAATATAACTTTAAAAAAAGTAAAATTTTGAAAATTACAGAAAACACATTTTCAACAAATAATTTGTTTGTAAAAACTTTTTTTGTTTATTGTATCATGATGGAATATCTTTATAAAATGTAAATCTATAAAATTTCGGCGATTACAACAATTTTCCTATTATTGATGAGCACCGGGAACGTCAAATAGTGAGCATTGTCATTTATTTCATCATATTTATTTATTTATAAAAAAATTGAAAAACTAAATTGAAAAACAGACTTGACAACTTTCTTTGAAATTTTATCAGCTTTAAAAAAAACATCTAAATCAGTTTACTGGAATCGTATTTTGAACCAAAAAATGTACTTTTTCCCCACTGTGCACAGTGGATAATTAATAATTATTAATTAGAAGCACAAATAAAGGGAAAATAATCTTTTTCCTAATTTATGAACATGTCTAGTGACTTAAGTAATAATTTAATTCAATTCAAAATTTTATACATATTAGTATTTTTTATCAATGATTCTGTCGGAATCCTATTTAAATATTCAAATTTGTTTAATATTGATGAAATGTTTAAGCTTGAAAAGAAGTTCAGACATCACAGCGGTTCAGCAGTTCAATTTTAGACAAAAAAGGAGATTTTTTCGAAAAGGTGATAAACCTATATAAGTAACAAAAATATCAAAGTTGTAAAAATAGATAAACAATCAGAATTGTCCAAAATAATTGTATACGCATGCTAGGAAGAAATCACTTGGAAAATACAGAAAAGTTAAAAATTCAACTGTTTCGGTTGAAAATGAACTTTTTTTATAAAAATTCATATTTTTGGGTTGAGAATTTAAGTGTTTTCTTAATAATATATTTGTTGTCATTCAAAATTCAACTTTTTTGTAAAATTCTTTTGTAAAAAGTATTTTCAGTTTAAAAATATAATTATTCTGTTGAAAATTTAACTGCTTTGTGAAAAAAATCGTGTTTTCGCTTGAAAATTTAATAATTTGGTTAAATTTTTTTTTTTGCTAAAAAATACTCTTTGGTTGAAAAATCAACTATCTTATTGAAAACCAATTATTCTAATAACAATTTATACACTCGCAGAAACTTAATCTTTTTGTCTTAAAAATTCCACATTGTAAAGGAAATTTTGGTTTCTTTCTTGAATAAAAAATCTTTTATTCTTAAAAAATCAACCATTTTGTTGAATTAAACTATTCAATTGCTTTTACAAATAATTCTCCTTTTCCTAAAAATACAATTATGTATTTGAAATTTTGTTCTTTCTTGATTGAAAAATCCTTTTCGGTTAAAGAATCAATTGTTTTATTAAAAATCAAATTTTTTGTAAAAAATTCATCTTCTTCGTAGAATGTTTCTCTTTTGTACTCAAAAAGGTAAGCACTTGATCAAAAATTAACTCTTTTTTTTAAATTCCTAATTACGGGTTGAAAATTTAATTCTTTTGTTGAAGATTTAACTGTTTAGCAAAAATAATAGTCCTTGTGACCTGAAAATACAATAATTTGTTTGAATTTTTTTCTTTCTTGACTGCAAAATCCTTTTTAGTTAAAAAATCAAGAATCTTATGGAAACCCCATTTTTTTGTTAACAATTCATAAGTTCGGTAGAAAATTTATCATTTTTTTTTTTTTTTGAAGAAAATTCATTTTTGGGTTTAAAAACTACAATATGGAGAAAAATTTTCTTCATTGACTAAAAAATATTTGTTGGTTAACAATTAAACTATTTTTTTAAATTTAATTCTTTTATTGAAAATTCAATTTTCTTGGTTTAAATTTAAACTGGTTTGTGAAAATAATTCGTTATTTTTACCTGCAAATACAATAATTTGGTTAAATGTTTTTCTTTCTTGACTGAAAAATCCTTTTCGGTTAAATCATCATATTTTTCGTTAAAAAAAATTTATCTGTTTTGTAGAAATTTTCTTTTTTTGATTCGAAAAAGTAACTGCTTGATCCAAAATCAACTTTTTTCGAAATTCCTATTTTTTGGTTAAAAATATATTAATTTTGTCGGAAATTCAGCTGTCTTGTAAAAGAAAATCGTATTTTTCGCTTGAAAATTCAATGGTTTTTTTTCTTGACTGAAACATCCTGTTTAGTTCAAAAATCAACTATCTTATTGAAAAACAATTTTTTTGTTAACATTTCATAGGCTTGGTAAAAAATTCTTCTTTTTTGTAGAAAATTTATCTTTCTGGCCTAAAAATTTTACAATCTGAAGGACATTTTTTTCTCTTCACTAAAAAAGCTTTGTTGCTTATAAATTTAACGGTTTTGTGACAAATTTTAAAATTTATATAAAAATTCATATTTTTTGTGGAAAATTCAACTCTTTTTGTAAAATAAAATTCATCTATTTCATCTGAATATACAATTAATTGGTTGAAAATTTTTTTCTTTCTTGACTGAAGAATTCTTTTTGGTTAAAAATCACCTATTTTATTGAAAATAACCTTTTTTGCATAAAATTCAACTGTTTTGTAAGAAGTTCGATTTTTTTCCTTGTTACAGTTGAAAATTCAACTGTTTTGTAAAAAAAAATCGCCTTTTTGGTTTGAAAATTCCATAATTTAACTACTTTGCTGATAATACAGATTTCCTTTTGAAATCATTTTTTCTGGGGTAAAAATTCTTTTTTGGCCTAAAATTCAATTATTTAAACAAATTTAATGTGTTATAACAAAGAAAAATTTGCATAGAAATGCAATAATTTGGTTGAATTTTCTTTTTTGTTAAAAATACATCATTTCGGTAGAATTTTTTTTATATTTTTATGGAAAATTCATCTTTCTGACTTCAAAATTACACAATTTAATGGAAATTTTTTTCTTTTTGTACAAAAGAATCTTTTTTTGTTGAAAATTTTGAATTACATTTTATAAAAATCTGTTTGTTTTCAATTTATATATTTTGGTACAAATTTAATGGTTTTTAGTTAAAGTGTTATAAAACGTTAATAATTAATTCCTCAACTCAAGATTTTAATAACACTACATACGTGGCATTTGTCCTCAGAAATAAGTCAAAAGTGTTCAACTTTGGATACAAACATCAAAATTTCATTTTTTAAACCTCTTCTTCGAAAAAATCATGCTTTAATAAACTCATATCTCACCACTTATTATAAATAGAAGGTTCTTTTTCCCTTACTTTTCCAGAATTTTTTCAGGTTTAATTTTGCTGTTGAACATTTTCCTCTAAATTGCGAATGGGATTTTGGGACCTTTTTCAAAAATATTTCCCAGACGAATTGTAGTTATTTCTACAAAATTCTGAATTTCCATCAGGACCCCTCAATAAATTATTTGAGAAGAAAAACGAGCTGTACCTATTTAACCCTTAAGTGTCGACGTGCGGTCTCACAGACCGCACGACGCTTCTTATAATCATAGGCGGTCAGTAAGACCGCACGTCCACGGTAGCGTCCAAATTTCATATTTTTGTTTCAATTAATTTCTAGGAATCTAAAACGCAAGTTGTTACACGCAAACAAACTTGAGCTTGATGCAGGTACCACAAAATACGAAACGCGGCTGTCCCAGAAACACGTTACGTCCCAATTATCCCTCATTTGAGCATAAAGTAACAAATCAGTATGAATATGTGGCCGTGCGGCCCATGAAACCGCACGGACATAGTTGCAATTTAAATAAAGCTCAAAAGATCAATGCAGCAGTTTTGCTGTCGAGATAAATAATCCGCCACGTTGAAATGATTATCCAGAGAAATAATTATTATAAAAAAAATAATAAATTTCTATGGTTGCGGAAAATTCTGGCATTTATGAAAATATAATCGCATCATAGTAAACAATAAATTATCATTTACAACTTGAATGGTTTATGCGATCATGTCCGCGTGTCGATTTATGCGACGAGTCGATCGATTCGCATCGATACCGCAGGACGTAATAATGAATCCGGGTGATCTTGCGATTAAATTTTCTTCTGCCTACTCGATGCAATATTATGAAATCAATGATACGATGATAAATATGTTTTCAGTCTCGGGAAGCGATGTTTATGAATGTAATAAACATGCGTGTGACGACGTATGAATTGCAAATCGATGGTCATTGACAACGTTCCTGAATAAATCTTGCAAGGGCTCGATTATCTATTTGTTCGAGTCGAATCTTACTTTAATTGAAAGAAAGCAATTTTTGACGTCTCTTTTTCATCGGAATTCATTCAAAAATAAATCTCACATAATAGAGGCGCTAATTTTTTAAGATGATTGAAGATGCATTTTATAAACAAATATTCAGATTGAAATTGTTTATTTAACCAAATTTATGCAGGATTTATGCAGGGAACTGGGAATCGAACTATTAGAAAACTTATAGAGAAATCAAAAGAAAATCCTTTTTCAGACATATTCTCTATCTCAAGCTAGGTGTTCCATTTATCATACAAGTAATTTAAAGGAATCTGTATTATCATCAGAGGTAGTTTCTATCAATCAGTATAAGTGTAATCCACGATCTGTTAAAATAGAAATCAAAATTATCGATCAAGTTAACTCTTCAGATAACATAAAATAATTAACATCATTTTTTAATACATGGAAAATAAATTTAAAAAACTTTGAAGTGATATTGTTCTGAAAAAAGATCTTTTGACTTCGCTCCACTGGGAATCGAAACACAGAACTTGCGATTGCCCATTGGGTGCTTTTGTAATTAAGCTATTGGAGAGATCGAACGAAAAATCCTTTCTCAGAAATATACTCTATCTCAAGCCAGGTGTTACATTTAGCATAGGAGTAATTGAAAGGAATCTGTATTATCATCAGAGACAGTTACTTTGAAAATAGAAATCACAATTATCGATCAACTTAACTCTTCAGATAACATAAAATAATTCATGTCATTTTTGACTAGATGAAAAATAAATTTAAAAATATTTTTAATGATATTTTTCTGAAAAAAAGATCTTCTCACTCCAATTAAGCTATTAGAGAGACCGGAAGAAAAATTGATTCTTTGTTCGATTCCCAGTGGAGCAAAGTGAGAAGATCTTTTTTCAAAAAAATATAATTTACCATTTTTTGACATTTATTTTCCAGCTAGTCAAGAATCAGTATCGTTTGTGAAATGATATTTACAATGATCTATTGTAAATACCTCTGCTGATAATACAGATTCCTGGAAAATTTTATCATTTCAGTTAACAGTTAATATTTTTAGTTGAAAATTCAACTTTTTTGTAGAAAAATGGCCTTTTTCGCTTAAAGGCTCAAGAATTTTGTAGAAAAATACCCGTTTAGTTGAACAATCATATTTTCGGTTCGAAAATTCAGCTCTTTTGTACAAAATCATAATTCGTCTTTTTGGCTTTAAAATTTGTCTTATTTGGTCAAACATTTTTTTTTTGTGGAAAATTCATCTTTTGCTTCGAAAATTAATATTTTTTGCTGAAAATTCAACTATTTGTTAAAAAGCCAGCAAGTTTGTAGAAAGTTTAATTATTGTTTCAAGAATTAAAATATTTGTTTAAATCAAGCTTTTTGTCAAAAATAAACATTTTTCTTGAAAATTCAGCAGTCTTCTGAAAATTATTCCATATTTGCTTGAAAAACTAACTATTTTGTTAAAAGGTCAACTATTTTGTTAGAAATTTGTTACAAAATTAAATCGTTTGTTTAAAATTTATTTATTTATTTTTTTTTGAATATTTAACTATTTGGTTAAAAATTTATTTTCTTTGCTGCAAATGAAACTGCTAAGTTAAAAGTTGAACTACTCGGTTGAAGATTAATTTTATTAAGATTCACTTCTAGTTAAAAAATTAACTTTTTTTAAAATTCGTTTTCTTCGTTTTTAAAGTATAAGATTCTTATGTTCTTTTCTGAAAATGTGTTCTTTAGAAGTTCAAAAATCAACTATTTGGTACAAAATACAAGTATTTAGTTGAAAAATCATTCTTTTGGCCAGAAAATTAATATTGCTTGTTGACAATTTTTATTTTTAGTTGAGAATTTAACTATTCAATTCGACATTGATTTTCTAGATTGTTCGAGTAAAATTAAATTACACATTTTTTGTCGATCACAGGCGGTAAATTTCAATAATAATTCACAAGAATTTTCTAAGGTTTCATCAATTTCATACAATTTTTCTTATACACGCCTCTTTAATTGAAAATTTAACTTTTTTGTTTTAAATTCGTCTTTTTGCTAAAAATTAATTTTTTATTTGCAAGTGTATTCTTTGTAAGTTGCAAAATTAATTATTTTGTGAAAATACCATGCATTTTATTTCAAAATTTTCTTTTTAGTTAGAAAATAATACTACTTGTTTAAAATTCATCTTTTTGACTGATAAATTAACCATTTGGTTTAAGTTAATTTTTTAAATATTCCACCTCTTTACTGGAAATTTTGTTGTTGCTGTTGAAAATTAATTTTTTACACTGACTTATTTTAATTCATCTCTGAAAACTCGTGTTTTGCTAGAAAAATAATCTTTTATGGTAGGAAAGTCAACTTTTTCGTTGAATAATTAATTTTTTCATTTAATAAATCGTCTTTTTGGCTTGAAAATTCAACTATTTGATTTAAAATACATTTTTTAAGTTATAATTTTAATATTTATTTTCCGAAAACAATCATTTTATTTAAAATTAACCTATTTTATAAAAAAATCTAGTGATGCTGTAAAAAAGTTCATTTTTTTTTTAAATTTTAATCTTTTGTTAAATCTAGCTTTTTTGTAAAAGTAAACTTTTTTATTACACTTGTATTATTTTAAAATTTTTAACATAGAATATTTTAAACATGGAATAAAACAATTTTAGATTAGCAAACTTTTCTTAACTGTTTCGAAGATACTTCAATTAAAAAAAGAAAGAAAAAAGAATTTTAAATCCAAAAAGACCAATTTTTTGTCCGAGTAAAAGAATATCCAACAAGACAGTTGAATTTTCGAACAAAAAAAAAACTTTTTAAGAAAATATTTAAAGTTTCAACAAAATATTGAAGTTTTCAAGAAAATAATTAAATTTGTCATCAAACCCTACATAGTCTTCAAACCCACATAGTTCAAAATTAAAGCAAAAAGGACGAATTAAAAAAAATTGTGGAATTTTAAACTAAAAAGATCAATTTTCAACTACAATGACAAATTTATCAACCAAAAATACTTATATTTGATTTTTCAGTCAAAAAAGAAAAAAAGTTTATTTAAATTGTTAAATTTTAAGGCCAAATAGGAGTTTTCAATAAAACAGTTGTATTTTCAACCTGAAATTTTGAATTTTTAAGAAAAAAAGTTAATTTGCAACTAAACAAGAGTTAAACAAAAATTTTAAACAAACCATAAAGATGAATTTTCGTCTAATTAAAAATGATTAATCTTCAACCGGAATAGTTCAATTTTCATTTTAAAACATTCATTTTTATTGAAAAAAACAACAAATTTTCCACGAAACAGCTGAATGTTCAAATGAAATGATAAATCAATAACAAAACAAAGTTATTTTTAAACAAATTTCTTTAACCATCAGCCAATCAGTTCAATAGTTGAATCCTCAATCAAAAAAGATTTATTTTCAACCAAACAGGTGCATTTTTGGCCACAAAAAAAGATAAAATTTTAAATAAAGCATTTGAATTTTTATCACAAAAATACGAATTTTCAACCAAAATCTTCATTTTAAACCAAAAGAAATAACTTTTTATTGAAATTATTGAATTTTTAACGAAATAATAAAACTTAAAAAATATGATCACGAGGAAGAAACTACAAAAAAAGATAAATGGAAATACAAGGAAAATAAATAATACTGACGCAAAACTTCATTTTCAAAATTGCCTTATTTCTCCCTGACCAATTTTTCATTATCCCTAATTATTTTTTAAATCTCTGACTTCTCGCAGACTTTTGCTGTCAAATAAACTTTCCTAACTTTTCACTGTTTTTTAGGTTCCCCCTGACCTATGGCTACCCTAAAATAGTTATATAAAGATTTCAAACTAAATTAAAAGACGTCTTACTCGCCTAAGACAAAAAAAAACACTTTTTTATTCTGGTTCGAATTTTTTAATTTCTTTTTTTACCCCCGCCCTCGTTTTTATATGAGATTCGCAATAAAACTCGGGGACGTATCAAAACTTTTGTAATTTAAACTTCACTGAGCGCGAACCTGATTTTCACACTCTCCACGTAAACAGCTTTCTTCTGTGAATTCGCCGATAGGAAGCTAGTTATAGGAAAACTGAGTTCACTACGGGGACTTTAAATTTTCGAGAAAATTTGGCTTGTTGGATTTTTCTTATTTTCTCTCTGATCAGAACACAAATTGGAAGCAAATTGTATTTCAAATTACAGTAGCTGTTTTACTTTTTAACCAAACAACTTTTCAAGTTTTGTTATCAGTATTCAATGGTTTTCTTTCTTGACTGAAAGATCCTGTTTAGTTCAAAAATCAACTATCTTATTGTAAAACAATTTTTTTGTTAACATTTCATAGGCTTGGTCTTGGATTTAAAAAATTATTTTCGACTCAAACCAATTTTATTTCTTTCACTTTTTATAAACTTATCCAAAAAAAACGTTCTCAAAACATTTCCAAGGATTTGCAATATTTCAGGGTATTTTACAAGATTCCCAATTTTTTAAGCGATTTAGAACATTTATTTTCACATTGTCAAAAATATCAATGGAAACATTTTAGGGTCATTTACAAAATCCCAATTTTTTTTTGAAGAATTAAAGAATTTATTTAAAATTATCCAAGATATCGATGGAAACATTTTAGTGTATTTTACAACATTCCCTGAATTTGCTTTTTTTTGTTTTCAATTTCATAGAATTTTAAAAGGTTATAAAATATATCAAGGTATTTCAAATAATTTAAAACAGCTTATGGGTTTTTAAAAGGTGCCGAAAATTTTCTAGATATTTCAAAAATTGCAGAGGATTGTAAAAGGGTACTAAAAATATCAATGGATTTCAAAGGATTTCAAATATTTCAGCGTATTTTTCAAAATTAAATGAAGCTTTAATAGATTTAAAGAATTTCGAAAAATTTTAAAGAATAAAATGCACTTTAAAAGATTCCAAGGAATTTTATAAGATTTACAAGAATTTCGTAGGATTATAATAAACTCATAAGAATGTTTAATGATTTCGTAAAGTTTTAAAAGATTCAAAATATTGCATAGATTATAAGGAATTTTTACCAAAAACACAACATTCGATAAGATTGTAATGAACTAGGATTGCTAGAAATTACACTAAATTTAAGGTATTTTATCAATTTCAAGGGATTTCCAAGGGTTTTAAGTAGTTTTAAAGCATCTTTTTGAAAAATTCCAAAGAATTTAAGGAGATTTGAATATTTTAAAGGAATTTTTAAAAATGTTGTGGTATTTTAGAGAATTCTTTTGAAAATGTTTTAATAAATTGCATATAGTTTTGAATAACCCTTTAGAGATTGTTTTTACTTTTTGTAAAGAATATACCATGTAAGAAGTTAAGAAGAAAAATGCCAAAATTTCTCAAATTTTGTACCACGACTTCAACTTGCGACATGACCCTACAAATTTCAGCGAAAATATGAAATTTATACCAAACAGTCTTTGAAGTCTTATCTTCAATTTAAGCTGATAAAATACAAAAAATCCTAATATGTTTTTAAGTTATATTTAAAAATGTCCGAATGGGTGCTGACAGCGGTGATTGCATGGGCTTAAATTAAAGATAAGACTTCAAAGACTGCGTGGCAACAGTTTCATATTTTAGCTACAAACTTCCTAGGTTATGTCACAAGTTCAAGTCGAGGTACAATTTTCGGGAAATTCTTCCATTTTTTTTTACTTCTGATGTAGTACATTCTCTTCAGAAGGTCCAAAACGTAGTGTCATACGCAGTAAAATCTATCATTTACTTTCTTGTTATTTATTTCTTTGTTATTTCTGCATCCTCCTTCTCCTTTTCTTCTTCTATCTCTTCTCTATTTGTAAGCTGCCTTATATTTTCAATCTGTAACTTACTTTTAGGATGTTGCTTTTTTTGTTTTTTCTGTACTATTCTCCTCCTCCTCTTCCTCCTCCTCCTCCTCCCTTCTTCCTTCTCCTTCTTCTCAATGTGTAAGCTGCCCTACATTTTGGATCTATAATTTACTTTCTTAGTATTAATTTCTTTGTCGTTTCTGCATCCTTCTTCTCCTCCTCCTTTTCCTTTCATATTTACTCTTAATTTCTATGGTGCTCTATTTTTTGTATCTATTATTCACTTCCTTGATGTTAATTCCTTTGTTGTTTCTTCTCTATTTGTAAGCTGCCCTATATTTTGAATCTATAATTTACTTTCTGGATGTTGATTTCCTTGTTCCTTCTGCATCCTTTTGTTCCTCCTCTTTTCCATCTTCCTCCTCCTTCTCCTTTTCCTCCTCCTCTTTACCTTTCTCTCTTATTTCTTCTCAATTTGTGTTGTTTCTGCATCCTCCTTGTCCTCCTCCTCCTGTTCCTTTCTTATTTCTTCTCAATTTGCAAGTTGGCCTATTATTTACTTCCTCGGTGTTGATTCCTTTGTTGTTTCTGCATTCTTCTTCTCCTCATTCTCCTCCCCTTCCTCCTGTTCTTCTAGTTCTACTCAATTTGTAGGCTGCTCTACATTTTGGATTTATAATATACTTTCTAGGTATTTATTCCTTTGTTGTTTTTATATCTTCCCCGTTTTTCTGCTCCTCTTCTAGTATTACTTCTCAATTTTTCAGATCCCCTATATTTTTAATCTATAATTTACTTTCTTGATATTGATTTTTTTGTTTTTTCTGCATCCTCCTCCTCCTTACTTATTTCTTCTACATTTTTAAGCTGCCTTAAATTTTAGATCTATAATTTATTTTCTTGTTATATATTTCAAGGTTGTTTCAGCATCCTCTTTCCCCTCCTTCTCACGCTTGTCCTCATTCTTCTTTCTTTTCCTCTCTTATTTATTTTTAATTTGTGAGATGCCCTATTTTTTTATTTATAATTTACTTTCCTGATATTAATCTCTTTGTAGTTTCCTCCTTCTCTTCCTCGTCTCCTGTTTCTTCACTATTTGTACGCTGCCCTATATTTTGAATCTGTAATTAACTTGCTCGATGTTGATTTCTTTATTGCTTCTGCATCCTTCTCCTCCTCCTCCCCATCCTTCTCTTTTATTTCTTCTCAATTTGTAAACTGCGCTATATTGTTCCTATATTTTTATATGGTTTATGTATCCTCCTTGTCGTCCTTCTCCTTTTCCTCTCTTATTTCTTCTGAATTGGTAAGTTGCCCTACATTTTGGACCTATTTTTTACTTCCCCGGTATTGATTCCTTTCTTGTTTCTGCATTCTCCTTCTCCTCTTCGTCCTTCTCTCCTAGTTTTTTCAATTTTGTAAGCTGTCCTATTTTTTGAATATATAATTTACTTCGTTCATACTGGTTTCTTTGTCGTTTCTACATCCTCCTTCTCCTACTCCTCTTCTCCTATTTCTACTCAATTTCTGGGCTACCCTACAATTTGGATTTATAATTTACTTTCTTGGTATTTATTCCTTTACTATTTATACATCCTCCCCGTTCTCCTTCTCCTCTTCTCGTATTTCATCTCAATTTTTTAGATGCCATATATTTTGAATCTATAATTTACTTCGTTAATATTGATTTCTTGGCTTTTTTAGCAACCTCCTTCCCCCCTCCTCCTCTTCTGCTTCTTCTTAATTTATAAGCTGCCCTACATTTTGGATTTTTAATTGACTTTATTGGTATCGATTCCTTTGTAGTCTCTGCATCCTCCTTCTCCTCCTCTCCTATTTTTCTCAATTTGTAAGCTGTGCTATATTTTGAATCTATATTTTACATTATAGATGTTGATTTCTTTGTTTTTTCTGCATCATCCTCTTCCTCGCGTATTTCTTCTCAATTCGTAAGCTGCCCTACATTTGAGATCTATAATTTATTTTCCTAATATTAATTTATTTGTTGTTTCTCCTCCTCCTTCTCTTCCTTCTTCTTCTTATTTTCGCCTCTTATTTCTTCTCAATTTATAAGCTGCCCTATTTTTTTAATTTATAATGTACTTTCTTGATCATAATCTCTTTGTAGTTTCCGCATCCTCCTTCTTCCCCTCCACCTTTCCTACATCTTCTTAATTTATAAGCTGCCCTAAATTTTCAATCTATAATTTAATTTCTTGGTATTGATTTCTTTGTAGTTCTTGCATCCTCCTTCCCCTCTTCTCCTATTTCTTCTCAATTTGTAAGCTTTCCTATATTTAGAATCCATAATTTACTTTCTTAGTATTCATTTTTTTGTTGCTTCTGCATGACTGGTTAATACCGTTCGTGTTGAAAGTCCCAAAGCCAAAGTTTTCCGGTAATTAAGTGTGGCTTATGTCGTGGTCCATGAGGGTGAGTGTGGTAACCTTAGAGGTTAATAACTTAAGGGGGTTGGCTTGTTACGAGTGAATATGATATTGTTATGGGGGTTCATAGCACTCTGCGCGTTCCGTGAACTCTACACCGGCTGATTAGCCTCGTGCCACGCGTTATTAATCCGCTAACTCACGTCCCACTCCCCTACCCCTGATCACATAACCTAACCTCTAACAGCCTAACGAGCCCAGCTACCCATGTTACGTGCAAGCAGAAACCTTATGGTTCTCAATTTTTCACCTGAGTGGATCTAATTGAATTTCAGAACGTAACCTTCTTTACTTCGGAGAGTCATATTTTTTCTTTATAATAAAGTGAACTAAAATATTGCGGTGTCGGACAAAAATCATTATTTCTTATTTTAAAAAAAGCCTTATTTAGAAACTAATTAAGAAATATAAGGAAAACCCAACATTTTTTCATAAAAGGAACAAAAGTTTGAGTATAAGTTTTAGAAAATAAGAAATATTGATTTCTATTAAACTATGTATGTATCCTAAACTTAGCAGAGGAAACAGAAAAAAAAATCAGAAAAAACCGGAAATCAGGGAAAAGTCAGTTTTTTTTAACTGCAAAAGATACGCAATTTCTCTGGGAAGCAATTTGAATTTTTTTCAAGAATAATCCCCAACAAAACTTCTTTTGACTCAGGTCAGTTTTAAGTCAATCTTTTTAACATAAAGTCAATATAGGTACTTTTCATTATACAAATATCACTTTAGGATATTTTTAAAAATTTTAAGTAATTTAAAATTAATTTGAATAATTTTAAGCAATTTAAAAGGTTTCAAAATATTTTCTATTTAAAAGATTTAAATGGATTTCCAAGGATTTTAAGGACTTTAAAAGATTCACCCAAATTATCTGGTGATTTCAAGGAATTTCCTCTAATTTCTGAAAATATGAAACTATTTTACAAGGCCTATAGGATTTTCAAATACTTTTAAAAACTTCAAGGGATTGTATAACATTTCCGACGATTTTAGGGATTTCAAGGGATTTTAAAAGACTTCGAAGTTACTTTAATAATTTTTTCAGAAAATATCCTATTCCATTAAATTGCATAGGCATCTATTTTTATAATATTTTAATGGATTTCAAAGAATTTATTTACAAGAATTGAGGGATTTCGTACGGTTCTAAAAAGTTCAAAATATTTTCAAAAGTTCTTTGCTGAATTCTTATTAATTTATCCTTTATTTTTTTCATTGTTTTTATATTTTTGGAATTCTGTGGAATTTTTCAAATTTAATTGAATTCGACGAAATTCACTCAATTGTACACAATTCAATGCATGAAAAAGTAATTTTTAGTTTTTTAGAAAGTTTTTTATAGTTGTGAATTGTTTCCAATTCACTTAATTTTTTTTTTAATTCACCATAAATTTGTATGAATTTCAGCAAATTCTTCTCGTTTCCATTAAATTCCTCTAAATTCATTTCAATTTCACTGAAATCGATAAATTTTCATTCAAATTTTTTAAAAATCTATTCCAATTCTATTGAATTTAACTTGAATTTGTTTAAAGTCTTAAGAATTGGTCCTGAATTCATTCCATTTCACCTGCAATTCTTATAATTTAAATCGTTTTTTTTTAAATTAAAAAGAACGCTAGCCACATTATTAGGGTTACTTAAAAAAAAGTAAATTAAGCTTTGACAGCTTTGAGAATTATAAATAAAAATTTATAAAACTAAATTCAAATAATCAATTGAATAATAAATTTTGTAGATAATTTTTGTGTACGTTGTAAATAAAAAACTAAAAATAAATAAAATTAATCATTTTGCAACATATATTAGATTTAAGTCCGTATATACTATATAAAAAATAATAATTTAACAATATTAAAGTTTAGTTTTCTGTTGAAAAAAACAGTGAAAATACTTGAAATTTGAAGAATACTTCAAAACTTATTAAATGACAATGTTTTTATCATTTTGTATAATTTTTACTACTGTTTGATTTAAAAACTATTAATTTTACAGAAATAATTTTTAATAAATTTAGGAAATTCAGTAAATTTTAATTTAAAAATGAAAATTTTTAAGCATTTTTTTATGCAAAAATTTGTTACACATGGAATGAGAGAAACAAGTTTTTAAAACAATTTCTCAATAAATTTTTTTCAATTTGTATTCTTTCTACAGTGTAAATTTTGGTCAGCAAATTTTTTTCACTAAAAAAAAATTTTTTATGAAAGAATTGAATAATTATTCCACTACAATGTGTTTTGAAAATTCTGTAATTTTAATACAGTGTGATTTTGGAAGGAATTTTTTTCTTTCACATAAATAATTCCTAATGATAATTGAAAATTTATCATATATTATAACGAATTATTCAAATACAAAGTTTGCATTTTTGAAAGCATAATTGAAGAATTATTTTCCTAAAATTATTATTATTATTACACCATTAAACCATTTCCCTTTCGGGGTAGGCGTGACTCACTCGGCAGGGGAAAGGAGTAGTGTGTGGATGGGTTAGAGATTTTTCAGATTGATCCAGAATTCTCGTGCTAT
>NC_046665.1:98828036-98830112 GCF_010883055.1 Belonocnema kinseyi | reverse complement strand
ATTTGGCATTCTCTCAACATGTCCGAACCATCTTAATCGATTTCTTTCCCATGTGTCTACTAGCGTCTCTTCTGCACCACATTCTTTTAGAATTATCTCGTGCTTCTAATAAATTCATATTTTTACTACAGTGCGATTGTTAAGAAATTGTACTTTCACATTAATAATTTTAAATCATAACAAGAGACTTAGTACATTTTAATTTCAAAATTAAAAATTAAAAAAAAAATAATGAAGTGTTTATACAATTAATTAAAGAAAAGTTGTTTTTTTTACTAAACGTACCTTACCATCCTTGAAGTTTTTTGACATTGAAAAAGAAAAATTATTCAGGAAACGCCAGGAATTTAAAAAATTAAGTTTTGCGACCACCCTATTAAAAAAGTTCTTAGTTTTTAGTTGTTCTTATTTCTTACTTCTTCTTTTTCTGGTTCTTCTACTTATTCTTCTTCTTTTTCTTTTTGATTCTTCTTCTTCTCTTTTTCTTTTTCGTCTTCCCTTTCTTCTTCTTCTTCTTCTTCTTAAATTTACGAACTCAAATTCAATGTAAATAATTTAATAAATTCCAAAATAATTTAAAAATTAATGAGAAAACAACTCGGAGAACCACTGTTTTAGTATGCACCATGCTTATGAGACGTAAATAGTACAGCGAACATTTTAATTATCAAACAGTCTAAAGAAAAGCAATAATTGGTTACGCAGATTTAGTTTATGGATCGCTTCCAAGTCGAATGTTTTACATAAGAATTTTAATTTAAAGCTCCTGAATTCTTTTCAGTTTTATTTTTAAAAAATCTGCTGATGTTCCCGATTTAAAATTGTAAAATTCGAAAATCGATTAAAATACTTAAAATTGAAAATGGGTTCATTGCCGAACGCTTCCAATTAATAAGTATATTGTTTACTTTGCAAGTTTGTATTTGAAAAAGAATAAAATTATGTACTTTCAAGTTTATTTGTACTTTGATACTTTTTACTATAATTTATTTAAAATTTAAGCACTTTGAATGTTAAATATTGCTATTTCGAAAGCTTCGAAACTCAAACTCAATACTTTATGAAAAAATATTTAATTTTCAACAAAGTAGATTATTTTTAATCCGAATAGTTGATTTTTTAACGAAAAATAATTTTTAAAACAAGAAGATTAATTTTCGACAGAAAAAGTTAAATTTTCAACAAAAAATTGTTTTTGAACAAAGTTATTCAAATATTGACCAAATAATTGAATTTTGAATTAATAAGTTAAATGCTTGAATAACAAAGATAATTTTAAACTAAATATTTAAATATTCAAATAAAAACGATAAGTTTTCCAACAACAATGGAATAGTTCAATTTTCAGTTGCAAAAAAAAAAAATTTCGAAAAAAAACTAATGTTGTAACAAAATGTTTGCTCTTTGACCAAAATAGTTCAATTTTCAACGAAGAATATCAGTTTTCAAGTAATCAGATCAATTTCCACTGAAAAAGGCAAATTTTTAACCAAATAGTGAAATGTTAAACTAACAAAAAGTAATGTCCAATTAAAAATAGAATAGATAAATATTATATTAAATAAAATAATTTTTAACCGAAACCCCCAAATTTTAAACAAAATAGTAAAATTTCAAATCAAAATATTTTTATGTTCAAAAATTATATTTTTTCAATCTAGGAGATTGTTTTCTAACAAAAAAGACAATTTTTTAACGAAATGCATTCACTTTAACTAATGAAAGTTCATTCACAGTCAAAAATTAAATATTCAAATTTTCAATTAGGGAAAATGAGTTTTAACCTAAGAAAACGATTTTTCAACAACCTGGGTATATTAAAAATATTTAGCCAGTATTTAAGCACTTGGATTATATTTTATGTTTTTAGTTTAAAATTAAACTATTTTGGTATAAAATTTAACCACTGTGTAGAAAATTTTTTTTTTTCGTTGAAAATTACTTTTTGTTTATTGAAAATTTAACTATTCCATTTATTACTGTAAATTAACATTTTTAAGTTAAAAATTCTGCTAGTTGAAAACTAATGTATTTTGTGCAAAATTTAACTTTGCTTAGAAAAAATGCATCATCTTG
>NC_046665.1:98825283-98827936 GCF_010883055.1 Belonocnema kinseyi | reverse complement strand
GTTGAAAATTGAACTATTGCGGTAATCAATTTAACCATATTATTGAAGATTTGATTTTTGTTGTTGAAAATTATTGTCTTTCACTAAAAATTAAATTATTAGACTTTTGAATGAAAATAATAGAACTTTATTAGTTGAAAATTGATCTAGTTTGCTGAATTTTTTTTTTTTAGTAGAAAATTATTCTTATGGGTTAAAAATTCATGTTCCTAATTGAAAATTCAATTATTCGATTTAAAAATCAACAATTTTGTAGAAAAGTAATTTTTTATTTAAAATTTTAACTATTTCATTAAAAATTAACTGCCTTTGTTAAAAGATAATTTTTTTGTTTAAAATTCGTCTGTTTGCCGACAAAATTAATCGAAATCTCAACCATAAGGTTTTTGATAAAAAGAATTAATCTCCGTAGAAAATTGAACAATTTTGAAAAAAGGTATTTTTTCGTTAAAGTTCCACAATTTTAGTAGAAATTAAACCATTTCGTTCACATTTTTTTTTTTAGTTAAAGATTTTTATTTTTGCAACTGAAAATTGAACTGGTTAGAGTTAATTAATTTTTGGTTAAAAATTGAACCAGTTTGGTAAACAATTTGGCTATTTTGTTAAAAATTTGTTGTTATTTGTCAAAAATTATTGTCTTTAACTGAAAATTTAACAATTACGTTTGTGATTAAAATTTCATCTTTTTTAGTTGAAAATTCAACTTTTTAAATTGAAAACTCATATAGTTTGTCGAAAATGCGTCTTTTTTGGTAAAAATTAATATTATTGGTTGAAAATTTATCTTGTTCGTTAAAAAATTTAATTATTCGTTTTAAAATTTAAAACTTCTGTCAAAAGATGATTATTTTGTTTGAGAATTGAACTATTTGGTTGATAATTAACTGTTGTGTTGAAAATTAATATGTTTTGTTACACCTTTTTTCTGTGAAAAGTGAATCTACTTTTCGAAATTTAAACAATTTTATGAAAAAACATCGTTTTTTTTTAAATATCAACTTTTACATTTTTTTTAGAATTCATGTATTTTTGATCAAAAGTTCATTCTTTTGTAATAAAGTCCACAATTTTTTAAGAAATTCTTTGCTAAGGATTCATCATTTTAGTCTAAGACTCATCTTTTCATTAAAAATTTAACTATTTTGTTAAAAAACTGTTATTTTTTGTGAAAATTTTAATTTCTAACTGAAAATTTAACTATTCTAGTAGAAGATTCAACCTTTAAGTTTAAAAATCAAGAATGTGTTGAAAATTCATGTATTTAATTGAAAATTGGTTTTTTTCGGCAAGGAATTAAACTACTTTGTTGGAAAGTCATCTTTTTTGGGAAGTAAAAACATTTTTGTTTCAAATATCAACACTTAAATTTTTTTTGAGAATACATGTCTTTTATTTGTTTCAACAATTTTTTAATTTAGTAAGAATTCATCATTTCAGTTAAAAATTCATCGCTTTGTTCAAAATTGAAAAGTTTTGTTTAAAAATGTTTTTTTTGTTTGTTAAAAATTTACTTTTTAAGTGACAATTTCACTATTCTAATTAAAAATTTATCATTTAAGTTGGAAATTTAAATAGTTCGTTGAAAATTAATGTACTGTGTTGAAAATTCGTCTTTTTGGTTGAAAATTCAACTATTTTGTTGAAACAGCATTTTTTTACATTTCTTTGGTGAAATATCAAATTTATCATTTTTTTAGGATTTATGCCTCTTGAATAAAAATGATTTCAATCTTTTGTAAAGAATTTATCCACTTTGATCAAAAATTAATTTCCTTGTAGAAAAGTAAACAATTTGTTCAAAAATTCATTTTTGGGTGGAAGGAGTAATCATTTCAGTTAAAAAGTTATCTCCTCGTTTAAAATTCAACTATTTAATTGGAAAATTGTTATTTTTTGTTAGAAATTTAATTTCTAACTGAAAATTTAATTATTCAGGTTAAAGATTCATCATTTCACTTGAAAATTCAACTAATTCGTTGAAAATTCGTCTTGTCGGTTAAGAATTTAACTATTTTGTTTAAAACTCATTTTTTCAATAAAAAAATGTTTGGCGAAATATCAAATTTGACATTTTGCGTTAAGAATTTATTATAAAATTCCACAATTTTATTGAAAAGTCGACAGTTTGATTAAAAACTCACTTTTGAGTGGAAGAATTCATCATTTTAGTTAAAAATTTATCATCATGTTTAAAATTTAACTCTTTTTTGAAAACTAGTTATTTTTATTAAAAATTTAATATATAACTGAAAATTAAATTATTCAGGTTGAAGATACATCATTTAATTTGAAAATTCAACTTCTTCGTTGAAAATTAATTTATTTCGTTGAAAATTAGTTTTTTCGGAACAAAATTAATCAAATAATTAATAATTAATTCTGATGTAACATAAAAAGCGAAGGCGTTAAACTTTGAGTATTTTTCATGAATCTTTATGGGTCTGTAATTGAGTAACTCTATATAACTTTTGCCGTCATGGGATCATGCTCAAGTATCGTAACAAGGCACCTGCGCTGCGTAATATTACATAAGCGTCAAAGATTAGCATCCAATTTCAGAACGATTCCTTCACCCCTTTAATTCGCATTCAAGTCTATAATATTCGAGAAATCACCCGTCCGTGAAAAAAGCGACAACATAGGGGAGAGA
>NC_046665.1:98818807-98825183 GCF_010883055.1 Belonocnema kinseyi | reverse complement strand
GAAGCAACTTTACGAACTTTTTCTGATGTGAAATGTTAATGAATTCCTTTTTCCCTGTTTGAAAAAATATATTCATAATAATTTTTATAATTATTATTAATTATAATAATTACTCATTTTTTTCTCCCTCACTCCACTTTTTCTTTCATTTCTTTCGTCTGAGTGCGAAATAAGTTAATAGAACCGAAAAAGAAAAAACAACTACAAAAAACTTCGAAAATTAATCTTCTGGGATAAAAAAAAAACATCTTTTACTTTTACCTTCTTTGTTGAAAATTCATTTTTTTTCTTTGGTTAAAAATAAAATTATTTTGTCAAAAATTGTACTTTTTTCGTGTGAAAATTTAATTTTTTCAAACTAAGAATGTAACTAATCAATTTTTCTTGAAATTGATATTTTTGATTGAAAATTTATCTTTGCTAGTAAAAAGTTCATGTACTTTGTTAAGAATTGTCTTTTCGCGTCGAAAATTATTCTTTTGATCAAGATTTAACATTTTTGTGTAAAATAAAACTTTTGTTAAAAATAATGCCATATTTTTGTGTTGAAAATTCACCTTTTTTCCAAGTTGATTTTTTTTGTTGTTGAAAATTTAGCATTTTTGTTGAAAAATAATATTTTCCAATTAAAAATTCAATTATTTTGTAGACAATTCTTCTTTTGACTTGAAATTTCATGAAATTAGTAGAAAATTCAACTGCTTGGTAGAAAATTTAACTATTTGGTTAAAAATTTTGAAATTTCATATTTTCTCATTAAATTAATTATTGTTTTTCAGAGATTTTGCCCTTTTGTTTTGAAAATTCAACAATTTGTTCGAAATTTATTTTCTTCATTGACTGAAAAATTTTGTCCTAGTTGCAAATTCAACTCTTATGAAGAAACTTTACGAACTTTTTCTGATATGAAATGTTAATGAATTCCGTTTTTTCTGTTGGAAAAAATATGTTTATAATAATTTTAATTATCATAATTGTTATTAATTATAATAATTTTTTTTCTCCCTTACTCCACTTTTTCTTTCATTTTTTTCGTTTAAGTGCGAACTAAGTTAATAGAACCGAAAAAGAAAAAACAACTACATACTTTTGGTTGAAAAGTTTACTTCTTTATTTTTGGTGAGGATTTATTTTTGGCTCAGAATGATAGTATTTTGTTGAAAGTTCAACTATTTTGCTAAAAAGTCATATTTTTGTTTAAAGAATTCTGCAACTCCGTTTCAAGTTGAACCAGTTTGTCAAACATTTATTTTTTTATTTGTAGATTCATCACCTTAGTTCAAAATTTCTATTATTTCATTTTTCGAAAATTAATCGTCTGGGATAAAAAAAAACATCTTTCATTTTTAACTTCTTTGTTGAAAATTCATTTTTTTTCTTTGGTAAAGAATAAAATTATTTTCTCAAAAATTTTATTGTTTTCGTGTGAAAATTAAATTTTTTCAAACTAAGAATGTAACTAATCAATTTTTGTTGAAATTGATATTTTTGATTGAAAATTAAACTTTCCTAGTTAAAAGTTCATGTACTTTGTTAAGAAATTGTCTTTTTGCATCGAAAATTATTATTTTGATCAAAATTCGACTTTTTTGTGTAAGATAAATTTTTTTTTAAATATCATATTTTTGTGTTCTAAATTCAAAAATTTTCTTAAAAGTTCGTTTTTTTTTGTTGTTCTTGAAAATTTAGCAGTTTTGTTCAAAATAATATTTTCCAATTAAAAATTCAACTATTTTGTAGAAAATTCTTCTTTTGACATGAAAATTCAAGAAATTAATAGAAAATTCAACTGCTTGGTAGAAAATTTGACTATTTGGTTAAAAAGTTTGAAAATTCATATTTTCTCATTAAATTGTTAACTGTTTTCTAGAGATTTTGCCCTTTTGTTTTGAAAATTCAACAATTTGTTCGAAAATTATTTCCTTCATTGACTGAAAAATTTTGCCCTAGTTGCAAATTCGACTCTTATGTAAAAAATTAATATTGTTTGGTTAAATAAAACATTGTTTTCAATTTTTAATCTTTTTTGGTTAAAATATCTACATTTCATTTTTTCGTGAAAAACTCATATTTGTGGTGAAACTTACTATTGTTTCTTAAAAATTAAAATCTTGCTTTGGTTGAAACATTAACTGTTATATTTTGTCTTTTAACATTAATCTTTTTTCAACAAAAATTCATCTGCATAGTAAAAAGTTGAAGTTTTTGGTAAAAAAATGCCTCTTTTCTCGTTGTTGTTGTTGAAGATTTATAATTTTATTTGAAAATTCCACAATTTCATTGAAAACTCAATTGTTTTTGTGAGAATTTAACTATTTGGGTAAAAATCCAACTGTTTTGTGAAAAGTTCAACAATTGGGTAGAAATTCAAGTGGTTTACAGGAAATTCAACAATTTAGCTAAAAATTGTTCTGCTTGTTGTTTTTGTTGTTGTTTAAAAATTCTTTTGACTTGAAAATTAAAGAAGTTGGTAAAAAATTCAACTTTTTGAAAAAAATGAAACTATTTAGATAAAAAAATACTTTGTGGTTGAAAATTCATATTGTCGAGTTAAATTATCAATTTTTTAAGCCAGAAGGGAGGATTACCTTCAAAAAAGTTGAATTTTTAACCCGTAAACTGTTGAATCTGCAACCAAATCAAATCAATTTTTACCAACAAATTTTAATTCTGCAGATTAATTTTCGTCCAAAGAAGACGAATTTTTAACAAAATACTTGAGTTTTCAAATAAGGCTTCCAATAAACTTCCAATAAAATATCAATTTAAGAAAAATGAATATTCAACAAGATGGTTCAACCCAAAAGATAATTTTTTGACCCAGAAGATTGTTTTTAATGAAATAGTTAAATTTTGAACCAAGGAGATGAATTTTCAACCAAAAAAATTAATCCCTTACAAAATAGTTTACGTTTTAACCAAGCAGATGAATTTTAAACCAAAAAATATGAGTTTTCAAACAATTAGTTGCATTTTCAACAAAATTATCAAAATTTAAAGTTAGATTGACGGATTACGGATTACGGAGGACGGAGTTGAATTTTAAAATCTGAAATATTAATTTTTTATCAGAAAAATTTATTTTAAGCCAAATAGTTGAATTTTCTTCCAAATTGATTAATACGCAACTAAAAAAGATTAATTAAGGCCCAAAAAGTTGCAGTTTTAGTCAGAAAAATGTGTTTTTAATCAAAAAGGTTACTTTTTTAACAAAAATTTAAATTTTGATAAAAGTAATTCAATTTTTTTAAACAAACATTATTTTCTACCAAATACTTTAATTTTCTGCGAAATTGTTGAATCCTGAACTAAACCAGGTTAAGTTACGTCCAAATAGTTACATTTTTAATAAAAGAAGATGATATTCAACCACGAAGATCAATTTTCGACAAACAAAGAACGAAATTTTAACAAAATACATATTTTTAGTTGGAAAAAATGAAGAAAAAAATGGAAGTCACATTGATAGTTGAAAAAATAAATTACAAGCCAAAAAAATCGAATTTTTAACAAAACAGCTCAATTTTTAGCAAAAGAGATGCTTTTTCAACTAAAACTATAATTTAAAAAAAAATTAATTTTCAACAAGAGAGGTAAACCCAAAATAACATTTTTTTAACCTAAAAGACTTTTTTAATGTGATAGTCAAATTTAAACTCAAGAGATGAATCTGCAAAACAAAAAATAATTTTTTACAAAACAGTTCAACTTTAAACAAGCAGCTAAATTTGAGACAAAATAGACGACTTTTTAAAAAATAGTGTTGTTTCCAACAAAATAATCAAAAATTTCCATTTTGAACCAAACATTAAATATTCTACCAAATTGTTGAATCCTTAACCCAATTAGATTACTTTAGAACCAAACAGTTCTGGTTTTAGTAGAAAAAGATGAATTTTCAGCCAAAAATATTAATTTTTGAGCAATAACTTAAATTTTTATAAAAGAAATTTCATTTTTATTAACAAATTTTCAACTTAAAAAAATGGAATAATCACGTTGTTATTTTAAAAAAATTAGTTCTTAAAGAAAAACAGAGATGAATTTTTAACAAAATATTTACGTTTTTAAAAACATAGATACATTTTTAACTCAAATAATGAATCTTTCAAAAAAGTGAAATTTCAATAAGAGTTCAACTTAAAATTTATTTTTTAACGCATAAGATTAAATTTTCTAAAAATGAAGTGGAAGTTTAAGAAATAGTAGCATTTTTAACAAAATAATAAATTTTCTGAACAAATACTAAAATTTTTAACCGAACGAGATGAATTTTGAATTAAAAATATAATAATGCACTTTCCAATCAGAAGAATTTGATTTTTTATATTAGGTTCCAAGAATTTTCTTCTCATTTGGGCAAAAAAACTGGAACAAGGTGGAAAGGGTATGTTTTTTAAAAATAGAAAAAGAAAGAAAATGAACGTACTGTTTACCAAGCTTACTTTTTAGAGTCTTCTCCCCCTCAAATTAGTAACTTAGTTTATGGACGATCCCTAATATATCAGAAACATGAAAAACAATCACTTGACATTAAAAATAAACAATTATCTTAATTAACCTAATTTCTCCATTCCTTGATATTGGACTCATAAACTTATATTTTTCGTATTTTTTGATGAAATATGACGATTATAGTATGTAAGTATTAAATGCTAAATTAGCCAATGCGTAAAATAAATACACAAACTGAAATAGAAAGTCCTGTCCAGAATCATACTAAAAAATCCCCCGACTACCCCGGCCAAAAACGCACGGAACCTGTACTTACCCGGTATGGCAAAAATGGTTTTGCATCGAGTACCTGTGCAAGCGCGGTAATAACAGATGAACATGCCGGCTGTTGCTTACCAACCCAACTTGGCCATACCGAGAGAGTACAGGTACCGAGAGTGTACAGGTCCCGCGAGAGTACAGGTTCCAAACGAGTACAGGTTCCAAAAGAGTACGAGTTTCCCAGTTCGGAAATGAACTTCCTATTAAAAAAAAAAACTAACACAAAATCTAATGCGTTTTCAGTAAGATTATATTCTATACGAAATTCGAAAGATATTTTTTTTAGTGCAGACTCCCCTATTAGTGATTTCTCGATCTCCCGCGACTCTGTGCTATTGCCATTCACAATTTACAACAAGTCGTGCAAGCACGCTGGAGGTGAAAGTAATAAACGTAAGTCATACATGCGCTAATCATAAATAATCGTTATTAATGTTGATACGTGGAAATTAGCATAACCATCGGCATTCGGTAGGCTACGGGTTACCGACGGTAGCCACCTGAAGGGGAATAAAAAGGGAGAGGAAATTAAGAGAGGGAGGGTGAGAGAGAGAGAGGAGAAATCGCTTATATCAATTTCTTGCATCGATCCTCCGTGCAGAGAGGCGAGCAGAGGCACACGTATGACTTTGTGTCCCCTTATATGGATTCGCAAATCAATCGCTTATTGTAAACTCGTGAGAGGCCGACGATTCCTTTGATAATTTACGAATTTAAATAATCTTTCCGAGCTGACGCGCATCATCCCGCTTTGACGATGTCGGCGTCGCGGTATTTCAGAATTTATTATGCCATTATGTATTCAATAAGTACGAGCGGTATACATATATCATGGAACACGTCCAAGGTATCGATGGATTGAAGTTCGTTTGCAGAATACTGCTTGTAATAAATGCCGCTTTTTGTCCAGGGACACTTTATGTCTCTAGTCTACAACATATCAGTGATTAATACTTATATCTTTTCAGTAAGGACATTTCCCGCGTGAGAATAGAATAGTACGTGAGGTAACAATTTGTGTCCCAAAATAGAACACGTGGCGCTATATTCTTGTACTAAAAGTTATTGGGCGGTGCCATACTACATTTATTTTGAAATACTTTTAATTTCTAGAATTTTCAGATTTTATACTGAAGAGATAAATTTTCAACAAAATAGTTTCATTGTGTGGTGCTTTATTCTGATATGCAATGTATTTAGGTGGTGCCATACTACATTCAATATGAAATTATTTAAATTTCTAAGATTGCAAAATTTTCTATCAAAGAGATGAAATGCCAATCCAAAAAGTAAACTGCTCACTAAAAAGTAATTCTATTTACCAAAAAAATTAATTTGTAACGGCCTCGTTAAATTACATAAGACAGTATTCAAATACTTAGTGTTTTAATCGTTTACATACTACATTCAATTAAAAACACTTTGTATTTCTGTGATTACATGATTTATTAACAAAGAGATAAATTTCCCACACACAAATTAAACTTTTTTACCATGGAGATGAATTTTTAACAAACTAGTTGAACTATATGGCACTGTGTGCTACCACTGAGTATTTTTAGGCGGTGCCATACTACATTCAAAAAGAAAAACTTGAAAT
>NC_046665.1:98787030-98818707 GCF_010883055.1 Belonocnema kinseyi | reverse complement strand
AAAAGATGATTGTTTAAAAACTAGTTGAATTCTATGGTGCTGTATTCCAATTCTGAGTGTGTTTAGGCGGTGCCATACTACATTCAATATGAAAAACTTCCACTTCTTTAGATTGCAAGATTTTTCTACCAAAGAGATGAATTTTGCAGCCACAAGGAATTTATTTACCTAAAAGACGAATTTTCAACCAACTAGTTGATTTATGTAATTCTGTATTCTAATACTGAATGTTTCTAAGGCGTGCCATACTACGTTTAACGAGAAAACCTTTTAATTTCTACAAGTTAAATATTCTCTACCAAAGAGATGAATTATCAACCCATGAAGTAAAGTTTCGCCAAAAAGGCGAATTTTTAACGAACTAGTGTGTTTAGGCACTACATTTAATATAAAACACTTTAAATTTCTAGGATTTCAAGATTTTCTACCAAAGTGACAAATCTTCAACAAACCCGTTTCATTAGGTAGTGCTTCATCCTAATACTCAATGTCTTTAGGCGGTGCCATACTACATTCAATATGAATTTTTTTTATTTACAAGATATGAAGATTTTTTACCAAAGAGATAAATTGTTAGCCCAAAAAGCGAGCTGCTCACCAAAAAGTTAATTTTTTAACAATAATGTATATTTTTAACGAGCTACTTTAGTTACGTGGCGTTGTATTATTATACTGAGCGTTTTTAGGCGGGGTAATACGACATTCAATATAAAACACTTTAAATTTCTAAGATTATGAAATATCTTACCAAAGAGATGCATTTTTAACAATCTGATTCAATTATGTGGTGCTGCATGCGAATTCTGAGTGTCTTTAGACAGTGCCATACTACATTTAATAAAAAAAGCATTAAATTTCTAATATTAAAAGATTCTTACCAAAGAGATGAATTTTCAACCCAAGAAGGGAACTTCTTAACAAAAAGACGAATATGGAACAGAATAGCTGAATTATGTGGCGCTGTATTCCAATACTGAGCGTGTTTAGAGGGTGCCATACAACATTCAATATGAAAAACTTCAAATTTTCAAGTTTCAATATATTCTACCAAAGAGATGAATTTTTAACAAAGTAGTTCAATCATGTAGCGCTGTGTTCCAATACTGAGTATGCTTAGGCATTTAAATACTACATTCAATATGAAACAATACAAATTCTCAAGATTTCAAGATTTTCTACCAAATAGATGAATTTCCCAACCAAAAGTGAATTATTTACGCAAAAGATGAATTTCCAACCAAATAGTTGAATTATGTGACACTGAATTTTAATACTGAATGTTTCTAGGTGGTGCCATACTACATTCAATAAGAAAAACCTAAGATTTCTAAGACTGAAATATTATCTACTTATGAGATGATTTTTCAACTCAAGAAGTGAAATTGCACCGAAAAAAGCGAATTTTTAACAAACTATTGTTTTTAGGCGGTGTCATACTACATTCAATATAAAAAACACTTGAAATTGCTAAGATTTATATTTTTTCTACCAAGGAGTTGAATTTTCAATTCAAAATGTTAATTTTTTACCAAAAATATGAATTTCCAAGAAAATTATTGAACTTGCAACCAACTGGCTGAATATTCAAGCTAAAAAGACTAATACTGAGTGTTTCTAAGCAGTGCCATACTACATTCAATAAAAAACTTTAAATTTCTAAGATGTAAATATTGTCTACCAAAGAGATGAATTTTCAACCCAGAAAGTCAAATTTCATTAAAAAGACGAATCTATTATGTGACTCTCATACTAACACTGAGTGTTTTTAGGCGGTCCCATGCTACATTCAATGTAAAATATTTTATATTTCTAAGGTTTTCTACCAAAGAGATGATTTTCCAACCTAAGAAGGGATTTTTTGTACGAAAAAGATGCATTTCTAACAAAATAGTTGAATTATGTGTTAGCGTATAATAATATTGAATGTTCAGGCAGTAACATACTGATTTCAATATAAAACTCTTTCAATTTCTATAATTTACAGATTTTTTTTCAAATAGATGAATTTGCCAGACAAAAAGTTAATTGTTTTCCCAAAAGTCGAATTTTCAACCAAACATTTGAATTATGTGACGCTTATTTTAACACTGAGTTTTTCTAGGCGGTGCCATGCTACATTCAATTGGAAATATTTTTAATTTCTAAGACTTCCTATCAATAAGATGATTTTCCAACCCAAGAAGGGAATTTTTACAAAAATACGCATTTTCAAGCAAATAGTTGAATTACGTGTTGCTGTATTCTAATACAGAATGTTTTAGGCGGTGCCATACTAAATTCAATGTGAAATACTTTAAACTTCTATTATTTGAGATTTCCTCCTAAAGAGATGAAATTTCAACCCTAAAAGAGAATTTTTCACCAAATAGACGAATTTCTTACAAAATAGTTGAACTATGGGGCGCTGTATTATAATACTGAGTGTATCTAGGTGGCGTCATACTACATTCAATGTAAAACATTTTTAATTTCTGAGATTCACAGTTTTTCTAACAAAGAGATGACTTTTTTTACCAAAACGACGAATATTTTAGAAACGAATTAACTTTGAAATCCGATAGGATGGATTTTCAAACAGTAAAAATGATTTTTCAAACTAATAGTTGAATTTTTATCTATACAAAAAAATTCAAATCAGACCAAACAGCTATATTTCCAGCCAAATAAATAAACATTTGTACTTTCAACAAAATAATTGATTTCATATTATAAAATGGAATAGTTGATATTACAATCAAGATAAGAAATTAATTAAAAATCAAATAAAGTCGACTTTATCCAAAAAGATGCATTCCTATTTGATGTATCAAATTCCTGAAAATAAAACTAAGAGTCCAACGAACAAACTTGGCCAACCATCATAAAATTCTCCTATTGCAAATAAAAAAAGAAAATAAAAAAAGAAAAAAAACAAAAATAAAAAAGAGGAAATAAAAATCAGAAGGCAACCAACCTAATCCCCTTCTCTTTTTTATTTCTTTCGCATCTTCCCGTGTGGAAATAACCCCATTTGGCCCTGTTACAAGTCGGGCACTAATCGGGGACTAGTTGGGCTTTTTGTTGTCAAAATATCAGTCAGGGTCTAGTCGGTGGTTGGTCAAGGGCTAGCCGGGCCTTTTTGTTCACTAATTTCCCTGCGGGTAATCTTCAGGCTCTGGTCGGGAGCTAGTGGGGCTCTGATCGGGTTATTCTTATGTTTGAGTTTTTGGCGAGGTTTTATCAAATGAGGTAATATCTAAAAAAAGCGTAATGATTTTTTTATTCTAAAACACTAAGAATATATTTAACCATAATTTTACACCGTTTTTAAAAGAAAAGATTTAATAATGTTAAATTCATCTCAAATATACTTATTAAATCATTATTAACTCAATAATTTTGTACGAAAATCAAGTTTTTATAAAAACCATGATCAAGATTTTCAAAAGGACGTAATCTTATTTTTTTGTAGTGTTTTTTAGAAAATTGCGAATTTCTAGGAATATTTATAAATACCTTTGTATGAAATTTCAAGAAAATTCATATTGGAAAAAATACATATAGATGTAGGTGAAAAATCTGCCGAAAGTCATAAGACTCTAAATTTGTACAGATGCTTATTTTTAAATTGATCTGAAAGGTTTGCCATACGTAAATAAAGTCAAATCCTTCATGTAGTTGAAATTAAAAAGAGAAAAAGTTTTTGAATAATCAGTGAACAGCAGTATTATAGTAGTAAACTGTTAAGCACGGTACAGTTCAGATTTCGCTACCACCTTCATTTGAGTCTTGCGGTTCTGGACTGGTAGCTTTGAAAAAATCCGCAAGGGCGCGACGTGCCACCTCTCGCGCAACAGAAATGACGCGTCGAGTGTTTAAGACAGCAGCCCACACGTAACGAAGCATAATTGCCTGGAGCAGAGACTACCTGGACCAACATGGCGGTTCCTTTAGAGCGAAGCTCTTGCATTGCTGCGTTCCAGCTGAAGCTTTAAAAAAATTAATATTCCACAAATTTTGGTGAATTTTAGTTAAATAAATTTATGCACTTTTAAGCGCAGGATATGTTCTCCATTAAATCTTGGTTAAATTTGAGCACTTTTAAATATTTAATAAAGTTTATGGAGATTTCCGTAAATAATAAGTATTTTGACAAACTTTTAGGGAATGTTCCACAAAATTTTGGGGAGTTTGGTTAATATTCCACGCGAATGTGTTATCATATGACTCCTACTAGTACCCGATCAGGCCCCGACTAGCCCCCGACTTTAAGTAGGGTCGAATAATCGGGAACCAGACTAGTTCCCCATTTGAATTTCTACACGGGTTTTATTATTATAATTATTAAATCACAATAAAATAACATGATATAAATATACACGAAAGTTTCAGTACTCATACACCATTTTTATCAAGGAAAGACAAATTTTAGCAGGTACGAAACCACAACGCCTTCTTTTTTATTTATGATTTATTATCTTTATTTTTTTTTATAACAATAGGAGTATTTCATGGTTTTCACCCAAATTCGGTCGTTGGATTCTTAGTTTTGTTTTTAGAAATTCTATACATTAAATTTATTATTGGACGTTAAATAGGATTTCAAACTTGGTTTTAATCGAATTTAAATTTCTTAAATTATATTTTATTCATTTAATTCTACAGTATTCTTCTCTTTGAACTAGAAATTTATTTCGCCTATATTTTACGATAAAGTTAAAGTGATTTTGTAATGGAAAGGAACATGATTTGCGAATGAAATCTTTACATTTTGGATGGGTTCGAGTGGATAACGAATTAACGAACGAGGTCGAAGTGTCGAACACGAGATGGTGCCTATACTTGACAGAGCCAAGCGTAAATGCGGCAGCTACTCCCGTGAATCATCCACTCGAAACACCTATCCACACTGTTTGTACTTACTCGAAAGCCCGAATCTCGTTCCCGATTTCAACGCATCGAGCTGTAGGACTGGCCCTTGAATGTAATCAAACGAAATTACCAACCAGTGGTGGATTCAGTGTGGTCCGAGAATTCACTATGCAGATTACTACATTACCCATCAAATGTGGTCCTGGACCTGGATCTGTCTATCCTACATGAAGAGAAATTCGAGTCTCGACAAGGGAAATAATCTTATACTAACATAAAAGAAATTAAAATTGAAGAAATTCAAATTAGATTAAAATCCAAATTAAAAGTCATGTTTAACGTCCAATAATCAAATTGATACAAACTCCCGTTAAAAAAAAACAAGAATCCAGCGACTAAATTTGGACCAGAACAAACGAACAAAAAAAACTCTCATTGTAATTTGAAAAAAAATATAATGTTCGGTCAAAAATAGAAAAGAGGAAAGAAAACTGAGAATGTAGCCAACCACATCCCCTTCCTTCTTTTTTCTTTCTTTCGTCTTCTTTATTCTCATTACCAATAAATTACAATATAATAACATTCAAAATAAAAATAAACAAACAAAATAAAATTGCATCACCAACGTTTCGGTACTCGTAGAAAATGGTAGCATCGAAGAACAGGTGCTTTCTCTTTGACACCTAAGGATCAAATTCTATTTTTTTGTTTTTTTTTTGTTCGTTGTGGTCCAAAGTTGGTCGTTGGATTCTTGTTTTTTGTTAACAGGAGATTATATTAGTAAAAGAAATTATCATTTAACGAAATTATTATAAAAGGAATATTCATTCTTATAAACTAAATCTCTCACAACTTTCCAATATGTCTGTCTGAAAAAAAATGTATTCAATTTTAATTTCTGCGTGTATTTTTATGCACACAATTAAAACTTTCAATAAAAATGGCCGCTTGAAATTAAGAAGGCAGGTACAGTAAACTCTCACAAAGCGAGTTTCTCTTAAAGCGCCTTTTCACGAAGTCCCTTTTTCACAGATCGCCTTTTTCACAGTTCCCTTTTTACCAAGCACCTTTTTTACAGTCCGCGTTTACCAAGCGCCCTTCATCGGTCCTTTTTACCATGCGCCTTATTCACAGTCCCTTTTTACCAAGCGCCTTTTCACAAAGTTCCTCTTCTCGCCAAGTACCCCTCCTTTTCATTACATTTAAATTCGGCAAGCGCCTTGAGCGTTTCATTAGATGCGCATGCGCGAGAACTTTTTAAGTAATCCTCGAAAACGTCTCAGAGATATTTCCCGCGAGCGCGGGAAACAATAAATTACTGATTCACACATTGAAAGTTACAGAGTAGATCGATAAAAATTACCGATTTTATTTAAAAAGGTCATTTAATTCCAAATGACTGATTTAATCAATGAAGGTTACAGTTTAGATTTTGGATTACAGATTGGGTCAGTGAACAACACTGAATAAATGTTCTTGGTTAAAATTCATCTTTTTTTTTATCAGTTTCGTCAAAAATTTATTTTCCAACTGAAAATTCAATTCCTTGGTTTAAAATTTATGTACTTTGTTGAAAATTCTAATCTTTTAATAAAAAAATTAGTTTCTTAGGGGGAAATTCTTTTTTTTTGTAAATTCAACTACTGGTTCAAAATTAAACTTCTTTCTTTCAAATTCATTCTTTTGGGTAATAATTGATTAGTTTAGTTCAAAAATGAGTTTTTTTGTTCTTGAAAATTAAACTGTTTCAGTTGAAAATGAACCTTTTTGGATGAAAATTTGTCCTATTTGGTACAATGTTTATCTTCTCAGTTTACTTCTATTTTTGGTTAAAACTTTTCCCTTTTTAGGTGTAAAATTGTATCATTTAAAATAACTAATTTGATCAGTGAGTCAAATTGACTGATTTTCCAAATAAGGTCTGACTGATTTGACACTCACCAAATTCGCATTATTTGAATCAGTCAAAATTGACTTCGAATCAGTCAAACATTAATTTTCAATAAAAAAATGAATTTTGAACCAAATAATTTAATTTTTAACAAGAGAGTTTCATTTTTGACTAACAAACTAACAAAGAAGATTAATTTTTATCGTAAGAGACTTTTTTCATATAAACACATTTCCAACAAAACACATAAACTTTAAACTAAAATTATAGGTCTTTATCAAAGATACAAAACCGTTTAATTTTCAAGCCATAAATTGTTAAGGAATTTTAAAGGCTCCATAGATAAATTCCTTAGAGATTCTATGTAAGATATCAGTACCCCCCCCCCCCCCCCCCCCCCCCCCCCAAGAACGTTTCTATTTCCAGAGGGAATAACTCCGTATTTTTTTGAAATTCAAATATTAACATGCGCCACCAGGCACTTTAAAACCCCATTTGATTAACATGGGGAAATTTTTGATTTTCCAAATGTTGAAAAACCCACCTCCCCCCTGCAGCGCCCCACATACGACCTAAAAATAGAAAAACTACATTTTTACGTATTATTATTTTTCAGGCATTTCTGTCGTCTTTTTCATACGAATAATTACTAATGGTCATTCTTTGGAGTAGTAAATTTTGTTAAACTTTATGTAATTGTTTAAGCGATCAAATATTGTTTACTTATAAAATTTCTAAAAATTGAACCGGAAATGTCCAATTTCTATAAAATATCAAACATATAATTACTTTCGTAAATATGTGTTAATATATATTCCTTGTGTCTGCCAATGTATTAGCTTGATATTCATGAAATTAATGAATATTGCGCTAAAAGGATGTACACTAAACCATCAGAAAAATAATTGTATATATTCTATTTTATTTCGATTTTTTAAAGTTATCGAAAGAAACTGCTTAAGCAAATAAAAATTGCTTAAACAAATAGTGATTTGTTAAAAATTAGAAAAAATGTGTCAAAATTATATAATTATTCAACAAAAAGTAGGATAGGACACCAATTTTTAGACGAGATTGGACATCTCTGGCTCAATTATAGCCATTTTTAAATACACATTAATTTATTCATTGTTAAAAAAATTAAACACAAATATAATATATATATTATAAATAAAAATTAAATACAAATAGAAACTTGTTAAACATTAGAAGAAACGTATCAAAAATATGTAATTTTCAACAGAAAGTAGTAGAGGATACCAATTTGAAAAAAGGAGACATCTTTCGCTCAATTTTCCGAAATTTTGAAAATAAACAATAAATAATTTATTAAATAATCACACAATGTTCTTGGGAAAATTTGCTACTTCAAAAAATGACAAAATATTGCATTTCAATCAGAAAATACGAACAATTTTTACATTCTTTGGGAATACATAATTGTTTAAAGAATTTACATTTGTCTAAACAATTTAAAATAGTTTTAAAAAGTCATGGTAAATATTCAAAATGCCCATAAGTAATTATTTGTATAAAAAAAGACAACTTAATTGCTAAAAAGTAACAATAATACGCAAAAATGTAGTTTTTTACTTTTTGGTCTTATTTGGGTCGCTGCGGAAAGGGTAAGGGTGGGTGGAAAATAAAAGTTATAGTATGATTTTATTTTGTAGACACTCCTCTTTAATCCCTAAAAAGTTTAGGGTATTTCAATGAAACCATGGAGCGTGAGTTCAATTTTTCGAGAATTCAAAATTTCCCTATGTAAAATTTTAGGGGGGTCTTGCCCTCTAGAGTGAAAAAAAATGTTGCAATGCATTTTTAGACCACCCTAATGTACATGGTTTAAAGTCGAACTGCTTTAATAAAAATTCATTCTCAGACATAAACATTTTTCTTTTCTATTCAAAATTCATCTGTTCGGTCGAAAATTTAACTATTTTTTTTAAATTCCAGTTTTCATTGTTGTTGAAAATTAATCTTGAGGGTTGAAAATTCATATTTCGTTGTTAAAAATTGACCTTAAGATGAAAATTCAACATGTTGGATAATTTAAAATGACTCATTTCATCATTGAGTCAAATTGACCGATTTGAAAAGTCACTTCTCACTGATACGCGATGAGAATCTGTTCCTTAAAGCCGAAGAAGCTTTAACGAAAGAGAATTCACAATCCAGAAATTAACATTTTTGGGGAGGGCGGGTGACTTGCCCTGTTATTCGAAAAGCGTTTTTTGGCCCACCCTATTGATCATATCGGTAAATTCGGATGATATTAAGCTTTCAGATACTTTTTACATTCTCATCATTTATGATTGAGAAAGTATTAAAATTGTTAGAAATTTGACATCACACTTTTTCAACGGATCTCCACGTTTCGAGACCCCCTGAATCCGAAAATCAGGTTTTTCTCGATAGCGTCTGTCTGTCTGTCCGTCTGGCCGTCCGTCCGTAAACACCATAACTCTCAAAAAAATAAACAAATCAAATTGATCTTTGTCACACTTTTTTTAGGTCTTAAAATAAAGGACGAGTTGGTGAACCAGCCATTTTTGATAAAAATTCAAAAAGTGAGCGGATTTTGAAAATTTTTGAGACAACTTTTTTCTGAATTTGACAATTCTATGTACGGATACTTATAGTTTTAAACAAGAACAAACAATTAATCCTTATGGCTTTTTGGGAAAAAGAAAATTCTCAGAGTTATAGCGTTTTCAAAAAATTTTTAATCAATCGAAAATCAAAATTTGAAGCCAAAAAACGCACAATATAAAAAAATTCAAGAAAAGAAAAACATTTCTTTTTGAAAGCCCTACAAGATTATCATAACAAATTTTTGGATTTTCTTCAAAAATCGAAAATTCAAATTTTGATTGCACAAAAAGTAATGGAAAATAAAAAAATCCATTTTGTGGACAAACTATGTAGGATACGAAAAAGATGAATTAAGAAAAATGGTTATCCCAAAAAAGATCTTCAATTTCATTAAGAATCACTTCTTGATAGAACCCGTACTTTTTGTTTTATTCGTGAAAAATAACGCTGAAAAAAAATAAAATAAAAAAAATGTGTGGAAAAACGACGAAAGTTACGAGAAAAAAAAGGTGGAACAAAACCTGTTTACAAACGTCTGTCGGAAATCGAGCGCGCAGCACGAGTGTCACGATGAAAATGTGTAACTCAAAGCCTATAGAGCTTCGAGAAACTTGATATTTGACTATACTTAATTAAGTAGACAATTCAGAATATAAAGACGCATATAAATACTGCCATCTAAAAGAGATCTTTTTGATAAAGTTTTTTTTAAGAATTCCAAATCCAACGAATAAATATCCGAGCGCGAGGTAACCTATTATCGAGCGCGAAGCGCGAGATTCAACCGCCGCGCGCCCTAAGCGCGCTCAAACTTGCGAGCGAAGCGAGCCACGCGCGTAGCGCGCCATAAGAATGTGCCCGCGAAGAGGGCAGATTTTTTATTAAACAATTCAAACTTTTTTCAGCCAGTTGCAATCAAAAGAAGTGAAGGTCCTCGAATGTTAGCTCCGACTTTAATTAGTCTGTTAACATGATCATTTGATGAGTCAAAGTGATTTAAATTATTCAAAGAGCCTAAAAGAGTGAACCGATTCACTTATATCTCTGCTGTTATTCTTTCCCCCTAATTTCTTTCTGACTCTCTGCACTTTGTCATGATCATTGTGAATTGTGAAATGCATCAAAATGCACTTAAGACTGAACTGGGTGTGCACTACATGCAGTCTACATGAGGGCGTTGTAAGAGGGAAGTTAGTCCTTAATTTATTCGACCACTCCAGCAACCGGTGGATTGATGCACCAGCAATGCAATTATTATCAACTTATTATTATATAATTGGCAGAGAGCAGTTAATGAGACCTCTTGAGACATCCCTGTTAAGCGAGATGCACTGAAGAATCAATTATTTATTTATCGCAGATTTAATTGACGGGAACTGGTCTGGGACTTTAATATTCCTCTACATTGATAGAAAAAATATGCACCAACATAAAATATTCCAATTAAAGTAAATAATATCCGATCTACTTGATTCACAACTACATTCCTTTTCAGAAAAAAGAAAGTCTGAGTTTTTTATTTTTCGGATTCAGAAGCGTGGATCAGATTTCCATTCCTATAATTTGACTGGAGTTGTATAATTTGCGAATTTGCAAATTAAACTGGACTGTTTAGGGAAAAATTTAGGGGATGAGGCTAGATTCGCTGCGAATTAAAAATTGCAATTAATTTTCAATCGAGATGGAGAAATTATCAACGAAAAAATATTTATTTTATAAAAAAAAAAATTAAATTGATCTAATCAGTAATATCCGCTTCCCAAATTAGATCATTTTGAGTGACGGAATCAGTAAGTTTCAATAATTAAATCAGTCATCTTGTATTATATAACTGGCAACTTTCAGAAATTAAATCAGGTACTTTTATTGATCTAATCCGTAACTTTTAATGCGTTTACCAGTACATTTTTATACATTTTGATAATTTATTTAAATGTTGGAGTTTAATCAAAAATTTTATTAAGAAATAATGAAAAATTTTATTCGATCAGAAAAATAAGTCACTTTTCTTGAATGAAAATCTGTAATTTCAAGTGATAATTGTTTTGCCTGTTGATATGACTGATTTTATAGTCAGAGCGTGCTTCATTAAATTATTTAGTCAAATAATCACTAATTTTAATTTACCATTGGCCCCGATTTCAGTTGAATTTTCATCCAAAAACATGAATCTTCAACTAAAATTAAGAATATTCAACAAAAATAACTTCTTAATAAAATTGTTGAATTTTCTAGATTGTAGATTAATTTTTAATTCTAAAACAGTTAGAGTCAACCAAACCAGAAGAATTTCCAATCAAAAAATTGGATTTCCAAAATTAAATATGAAATTATTACCAGGAAGATTAGTTTTCTACTCAAAAAGATGAATTTTCAACAAAATACATAAAATTTTAAACAAATAGTTCAACTTTTAACTAAAAAAGATAAATTTCTTCTTTGAAAATTAAGTTGTTACATTTTCAAATAAAAAAAGAAATGTTTATCCCCCCCCCCTTTCCACCACCAACCACAACTACTCACCATAGAAACAAATTTTTTTATAATATTAAAATTTTTAACCAAAATATGAATTTTCAATCAAATTTTTCAACCAAGAAGTTAAACTATCAACCAACAACAACCTGTTTTTCGGGTTCAGAAGGTCCCCAGAACGTGAAAATTGGACAAAAACGGCGGATGGGGGGGGGGGGGTGGAGATTACACATACGTTAATAACTTCTCTGATGAGAATGTAAAAAATAGTTAGAAAGAGGAAACATACACAAGAACTGAATGGACGCTTCCTTACAAATATAGTTCGTTGCTAACGATTTTGTAATGCTTATAAGCCTTGGAGAGTCTCATCTCGTCTGTGGCGTGTGCTCCAGATCCATTTATGGCAAAAACTGTGGAGCGCCCTTGCAGGCGATACATAATGTTCTTCGTCGAATACTCTGGACGCGAGACGAGTGCGAGAGATAGGATAGGCTGGTAGCCACCTATTCGAGAAGAACCAATGTTGCTCATTGCGAGGACAAGTTCTTTCGATGGAAAAAATAAAAAATCGGAAAAAATTAATCGTCTTTCTACTTCAGAGAAATAAGCGTTAAGAAAAGTAATTGACTGCACAAAAGGAGATAAGAAATACTGGTAGTAAGAAAGCACAACTCGTTCCTGGCTACTCATCCAATTTAATTTATTCTTCACCTTGACGTTCCGCAAACTTAACTTTGGATACTTGATTCCAGTTCAAACTTTATTTATCTTTACATCAGCACTTTTATTTTTTATTCAGATTGAATTACGTTGCCTTTTCTAGGTTATCTCTAAGGCAAGGGCGATTCCAGGAGGGTCAAGAGGATTGAGACACCCCGTCCGAGGTTTAAGACGGAAAACTTAAAATTTGGATATTTTTATGCCAAGTGCATCAAGTACTTAAGGTCTCTTAATTTCTTTGACAAATTTGCCTGAATGTTTGACCAGGGGAGAGGAAAACGGCAGAAAAACACCTTTCGGGATCAGGTTGGTTTATAGACAGTCGATTTTGAAGGCAGACATCCGACCCTATTTTTATTTTTTATCTGAATTTTAAATCATGTAAGCCCCCCCCCTGCTAGAACCCGTGAGCTTTAACCCCCCCCCCAAACTCCTCAATAAACTATATTTTTCCGACTACATTTTTTTCGTACATTTAGCGGTCGCTCAAAAATACCGTTGCGAATTTTGAAACAAGAAAGTTGATCTCACAAAAAATATAATATTTAATATTTTTAAAGTTAATAGAAAAACATTTTATCAAAAATTTTACAATTTAGAATAACGAAAATATTTCTAACCAAAGAGATCAATTTTATACTAGAAAAATGTGATTTGAACAAACCGTATACAATTTTTACCAAGTGGTTGCATTTTCAAACTAAAAATATCAATTTTCAACAAAAAATGAAACAGCTACATTTTCATTAAAAAAATGAATGTGTTAATATAAAAAAACTAATCTCCTACAAAATATTTGAATTTTCTATAAAAATATTAAATATTCGAAACAAGAAATTATTTCAAAAAATATATAGTATATAAAAATTGTAGCGAATTCATAGGTTTTTAAGAGAAATAAAAAGAATTTTAAGAAATTCCTGATAATTCGAGGTAAATTAAAAAAAATTCAAGTGAATTAAAAAAAATGTAACCAAAATATTTCACTGATTTCGTTCAAATTGGAGTGAATTTAGAAGAATTCAAAAGAGTTTAAGGAAATGCCTAGGAATTGAAGTTTGGTTTTAAAGACTTTAAGGTAAATACATTTAAACAAAAAATGTAATATAAACTAAAAATTGATCAAAAATAAAATGAAAAATATAATATTTTTTTAATCATTTAATTCAATGGAATTGTATGAATTTAGAAACTCTAACAAAGTCATAATATTTCAGTGAGAATTAAAAAAAAACAATAGAATTTTTAAAAAGTCAAAATTATTTGAAAGAATTCGAGAGACTTTGATAAAGTTTATAAAACTTTGACAGAATTAACAAATGTCTGAAATAACACAATTTCCTTCGAATTAATTCAAACAGGATTGAAAAGAATTCAAGGCAAATTCAATCGTATTTAAGAGCATAAGAAAAAATAAATAAAAGCTCTAGTAAATAAATAAAAAAATAGTTTAAAAATATAAGGAATTCATTTATTTGATAAAATTTGAAATGAATTAGAAAAAAAAATCAAGGGAATTCAAAACAATTTTCTTTTTTTAATTAAAAATAAAATAAAATTGATCATATTTTGATCTTGAAGAGTCAACTGGAATCTTTTTTTGTATCAAAATTTGCATATTTTTTTGACAATGCATATTTTGATCTTAAAAAGTCAACTAAAAGATTTTTTTAAAATTCGTTAATGGATAATTTAACTACTTGAGTAAAGAGAAAAATTAATTTGTTTTTTATGAAGTAATTTCGTCTGAGAATGTGTCATTTTGGGTCATACAAAATAAATAAACAATTGTTCAAGGCAATACATTTTTTATATTCTTTTAGCGTGTATCCCCTTTTTGAAGAATTAATTAAATTAAAACAATAAATTTAATCAATACAATACACACCATTTGGAGCGACCAGTCACACCATTTGAAGCGACCAGTCACACTATTTATAGCGACCAGGCACACCATTCGCAGTGACTTCTTTTTTCTGGAGTGAAAAACCTTTATTTGCTAAAAATACGTGCTTTTTGTGTAAAATTTCTTCTTTTTTTTGTTGTATAATTTTCATCTTTTTGGATAGACTATAAACTATGACACTTTTTTGTTGGAAATTTATCTTTCTGGTTAAAAATTCAATTATTGTGTTTCAATTATTATTCAATTATTATTCTGTTTTTAATGAATTAATCAATTTAAAATTTGTATCTGTAGTACTATTTTATTCCGTTTTTAACATATTTTATATTAAAAATATTACAAGATTAAAATGCTGCTTTTTCAATATTACTCTCTAAATTTCTTGGTGTCAGATCCCACTGGAATGGTGCGAATGATGATTCCACCTTCAAGCCAGAACTGAGCTCATCACTTTAGAGTAGAGCGTGGCATTTAGTTGGAGTGAATGGTCGCTCCAAATAGTGTGACTTGTCACTCAAAATGGTGTGAATTATCACTGCGAATGGTGTAACTTATCGCTCTAAATAGTGTGACTAGGCGCTCCAAATGGTGTGGCTGGTTGCTCATAATAGTGTGACTGGTCGCTCCAAATGGTGTGACTCGTAGCTCTAAATGTTGTGTATTGTAGTAATTGAATGTATCGTATTAATTTAATTAATTCTGTTTAAATTGGATGGACGCTAAAATAATATAAAAAATGTATTGCCGTAAACAACTTTTTATTTATTTTATACATATCTACTGGAACATCACTGTTCTCCATTATATGGAAAATATTCTGAAAAAAAGTCAGATTAAATTATATTGTATAATATGCATGAGACGTTGTTTAACCCCCTCTGAACGGTTTAATACTTATGGTAAAAAGTTAAGTAAAATATTTGAAATGTATCCTTACCCAACTGTCAGTAGAGGGCTTTACAAAAAGAGTTTTACAAAAATCCTAAATAAACACATTTTTTAATTAAACATTGATCCTTATAGTCCTTTTATTAATAAATAGCCTAAAATTTTCGATAACAAACTAATATGTAATAATAATTTCAAGACACTTACCATCAAAAAGTCAGATGTAATCACCTCTGTACAAACCCCAATTTATTTACACTTAAACATCCGGAAGTGTTAGCCACACTACCACGAAAGTGAAAGTGTTACTCATAAAAATTAAAAATTACAGTGAAAAGTACACTGACATGACGCGCAGCTCCCACCACTGCGCTTCCATCAAACTGCGCTAATGGGGGAATGACGTCAAAAAGTTGTCGCACTAGTTGGTGTGACTTCACAAAGTTTTCGCACCATTTGGTGTGACAGTCATGGTCCCTTTTATCGGTGTGACCAGAGCTACTATATTTTTTTGTGAAAGAGTCACACCAACGGAAATAGTCAAGCTGCTTACTTCAATGGTGTGACTTAACCACTGAAATTGAGTAGATGTAACATTCACACCAGTATTGTAATGACATTTTGACTCTAAGGAATTTAGAGAGTAATGCAAAAGGAAAATAAAAAGTCAGCGACTTATATGGAAACTAAAAATTACGTACAGTAATATGGGTATATTTCTCGGCTTCATTAATTTTGCAGTTAAAGGTGGTTTTCAAAATCACGGCCGGATCACCCTAACTTTTTTATTTCAATTCAATTTTTTTCCTAATTTTCAAATAAAAATTTTTCTTTCCCACAAATCCTCGTAAGGTTAATGAACGTCAAGGCAGCTTCGATGCATAAATGAATGTTGGCAGATCCTGCCGATTCTCCCACAGAAATAAAGAAAGGAAGGTCGCCACGGAGAGCAAGATAAAGAAGAAGAGAGTCCGGAGAAAATATATAGAAGCAGAATCTGAGAAGGAAGAGGATTTTAGGTATATTGCTGAATTGAGGAAGGCGGTCTTACAAAGCGCCCCGTAAATCCACGCCAGGTTCGACACCCGACATTCTCTTCGCTTTATATTCCTCTTTCTCTCGCTCTCTCGTGCCAAATTTCAGCCCCTCTTTCTCCCTTCAGAATCCCACAATTCACGGAATACGTTATATAAGGGATTAAAAATAATAGGAGGCCCGGCTCGAACAGGGGACTCTTTTGCGCGGGAGGGAGGGTGGCTCCATATAGAATCGAGTCGCGGAATTCCGCGAGGTCTTTCACAAGGCCCTTCACTGCCTCTGCGCAGCACCTCTCGCTCGGGTCTTGACTCTTGAGGCCCTCTTGAGGCCCTCTTGAGGCACGATCGATGGGGACTCCTGACAGTCTGGCGGACACACTTTATGTTACTCGTTTCGCGAGACCTTCAAATAAATAGCAGTCACGGGGACTCACCTTTAAATCAAGATGTAAGTATAATGACTCGTATCTCAGAGTCACCGAAGCGATTATACACTGTGTGAAAGATTTTACTGAGATAAGTTTCATTCACCTAAATCGTTGGACATTTAAACAATTTGCGGTCTTGATGTAACTCTTATTACGAAAGAAGAATAATCTTAAATTGTTTCAGTTTCTGGATCGTTGCCAAAAAGTTGAGGAGTTGAGATTCCAATGCTTTTTACAGCCAATATAAAACAAATATTCTAAGATAAATTTGTTTAAATAAATAATCTGCTTTCAGCAGAAAGTTAGGTTTAATTAATAATTTTTTATTTAAGTGTTAAAATAACGCGCGCTTTTTTCGTCGACGCCGGACCTCTTCAGTTATTCAAATGAGCGGCTTGTTATTGTAAGACCTAAAGAAAGGATTTTTACGGCCAGTAGATAAAGAAGATTCTAAGATTAATTTATTTGACGTCGCATCTGGTCAAAACCATAACATCAGTATAAACTCTACATTGTATTTTCAAAACTATGGATCCAACAAAATTATTAATCAGGGACCGTACTTCAATTACGTAACAGCTCAAGGGGGGGGGGGAGTCGATACATTTAGTTACGATTTGTCATAAAAGGGGGTAGGGACTCCTTGACTCTTGTATCTAATTTGTGGAAATTCGCATAGACCTTTTCCTGAAGATTAACTTTTTAGATATAAACTTTATTATTTGGTTAAAAATGTAAGAATTTTCTTTAAAAGACATCCTTTTTTGTTTGCAAATTCAACTCTGTTCGCATAACATTAAACTGTTGTTTAAAGTTCATAATTTTTTCCGATAAATCAACTGAAATTTTTTTTAAATAAAAGATTTTGTAAAAATTTGTCTTTCTGATTTAAAAGTTCATCTTTTTTAGTAAAAAAATTTATTTTCTTGCATAAAAATGCAACTGTTCTGTGTAAATTTAACAATTTCCTAAAAAAATGTAGTTTTTGCTTAAAATTCGTATTTTTGTATTGAAAAGTCTGTTGAAATCTTTTTGGGTGAAAACTCAACTCTTTTTTGAAAATTTTCCCTTTTACCTTAAAAATTCACCTGTTTTATTAGAATTATCATTTTTCTTAGAAAAAATGCATCTGTTTGGTTGAAAACTTTTTGCAAATTCGCATAAACCTTTTTCTGAAGATTATCTTTTTAGATATAAACTTTATTATTTGGATGAAAATTAAAGAATTTTCTTTAAAAGCCATCCTTTGTTGTTTGCAAATTCAAGTCTGTTCGCACAGCATTAAACTTTTGTTTAAAGTTCATAATTTTTTCCGGTAAATCAACTGAAATTTTTTTTAAATAAAAGATTTTGTAAAAATTTGTCTTTCTAATTTAAAAGCTTATCTTTTTTAGTAAAAAAATGTATTTTATTTTATAAAAATGCAACTGTTCTGTGTAAATTTAACAATTTCCTAAAAAATTTAGTTTTCGCTTAAAATTTGTATTTTTGTATTGAAAAGTAGGTTGAAATCTTTTTGGGTGAAAATTCAACTCTTTTTGCAAAATTTGCCTTTTTACTTTAAAAATCCACCTGTTTTATTAGAATTTTCATTTTTCTTAGAAAAGATGCATCTGTTTGGTTGAAAATTTAAGATTCTTGTTAAAAAGTCATACTTTTTGGTTAAAATTTTTCACTATTTAGCAGAAAAGTAACTTATTGTTTACAATTCTTATTTGCGTTTTGGAAACAAACCTGGATTCTTCTTTGTATGAAAACTTTAAGGATTTTTTAAACTGCTGTTATTTTAATTCATCTGTTTTTAGAACAAATGTTATCTTTTCTAAATAAAAATGCAGCAGTAGTTGAAAATTGAAAATTTGTATTGAAAAGTCACACTTTTTGTAAAAAATTCTGCTTGTTCGTTGAAAATTTAACTATTTCGTAGAAAATTGACTTTTTCTTTAAATTTATCTGGCTAAAGCCATAATAATAATACAAATTGCAGATTATCTATCGCTGAATTTCCAAAGAATCAATGAGGATATTAATATTGTAGTTGTCAGACAGCAAATATTTTAAGATCAATTTATTCAATACTAAATTACATCCAGCAGAAACCATAACATCAATCCTTAATATGAAATCTCTAAACGATATTGTCGATTTCGATTATCACAATACTCGATTTCATTGCTATATGCGTGTGACACGAGGCGTCAGTGAGTTAGACAGCATTGGAAAATATTGAAGAAATTGTCACGATTACTCGTTCTTTGTTAGCTACACGCGTGCGACAGAGGCATCCGTGAGTCACTGTGAGTTAGACAGTAATGGAACGTTACACGTCTTTTCTTGAAATTAATTATCACAATGGAGCTGCCTTGATCTGCGCTTGTTTGGATTTGAGTGATCTTTATTGGCTACGGTGCACGTCTGTACTTAATTTTTAAATACGTGCACGAACTAGAGCCAATGAGCGCCGCACAGTTCACGCATGCGCAAGTATTTTTGGATCACTGCACTGTTGGGAATAATAATCGAATCGAAATTCAAAGTGGATAATAGGAATCAACGCTTCTCCTTTACCACCACCTTGCCACCCGTACCGCTGCAATACATGGCATCTGTTTGTTATTTATGATCGTATTTTTATTTTTATTTCAGAAAGGATATTTTAAAGCCTTCAAAACATTTAAACGAGCTATCTGAACCATTAAATATATCTATCTGAGTGCCTGCGGAGAATTTCTCAGAGCTTTTTAGAACCTTTAGAATCTTTATCATATACTCTGAGTTTTATATCGGTAGGTTAGTATGTTTTAAATTATAAGTTATTGTTTAATCTATTATTTGTTATTAATATAAATATTAACATTAAGTAATATTTCTATGAAGCATGGAATTTGTTCTAAATTTCGTTATTAAAGTTCATTGCTGGTGTAAAACGCGATAACAACTTTTTGAGATTTTAAGGTTAGGAATTAATTTGAGAATACAAGAGCGAACTACTGGTCGCAAAATTAGATAATTTTTGGTAATTTAATGTAAATCATTCGCATATCTACGAAAATCTATTAAATACTATTTTTGGCCATGAAAAGTTACGAAAATGTACTACAAAAACTTTACGAAAGTTAAGCTTTTACTCATTTTTCTTAATGCGAAAAAAATACTCCGTGTTTGAAATATATTGAAAATTAGTGGAATCGTTCATACAAATTTCAGAAAAGTTTCATTCAAATTTATAAAATTTTTGGTGAAAAAACAAAAACTATTTTAAAGAGGATTAAAATAAAAAATAACTTTCTTATGTTTTCATCCTACAGCTTTAGGTTTATAGATGTATCGGCTCTTCATTTCTGCCGAAAATTTTGCCAAATACTCAATTTTTAATTGATAAACACACAATTTTGAAAACCTCCAACAACAGATAGATACTATAGGGATGTACGGGCACTTTCATTATCACCCAATAGTCGGCGAGAAATTAGTTTTTGACCAACTAAAAAGGAACTTGCAACAAAATAATTGAATTCTCAATCAAAAAGATGAATTTTCAAGGGAAAAGTTTCATATTTCTAACAAAAAACACAAATTTTCAACAAAATACGGAAATTTTCACACAAATAATTCCATTTTTAACTAAAAAAGATCACAAAGATTAATTTTCTATTTAAAAAAAATCTTTTTTAACAAATAATAGAATTTTCAATGCAAGAACAATATTATAAAAAGTATTTGAAATAATATAAAATTTAGTTAAAATCAAGAAGGTTCTACACATTATATAGCAGAATCTTTCAGCGATTAACTTTTTTTTATAGTAAATTATGCAAGACGTTTTTTCCAATCTGAAAGAAAAAAATCGAATTTGAGCATGTATGTTAAGAATAATAAAAAACAGATTAATTTTTTACCCATAACATTAATTCTTTAAGAAAAAACTATTAGTTTTCAACCAACAATTATATAATTAAGATTTCCCTTAAAGACATTAAGTTCTAACAAACTAACAAAAATCAAGAAGATGATTGAATCCTCGTTAAACAAGAATAGATTTTAACAAAGAAAAATAATTTTCTACCAAAAAGACGAATTTTCAAAAGAAAAAATTAATTTTTAATTAAAAATATAAATATATAAAACTAGATATAGGATAATTCCCTTTTAGTTATAAGAATTATTATTTAACAACAAACAAATAAATTTCAACAAATTAATTGAAAATTTACTAAAATAGATGCATTTGATAATACATAGTTGAACTTTCAAGCACACAGATGTATTTTCAACCAAGAACCCAAAAATATCAATTTTTAATTGCAAATTTCAGTGTTTCACAAAAAGTGGGATTGTTAAATTTTCAGTTACAGAATTTAATTTTTAACTATAAAGGAACATTCAACAAAATAATTGAATTCTCAATCAAAAAGATGAATTTTCAAGGAAGAAGTTTTATATTTCTAACAAAAAAACACCAATTTTCAACAAAATACATAAATTATCAAACAAATAATTCCATTTTTAACTAAAAAGATTAAGGACCAATAAAAAATATCCAATTTTAAACAAAAATAGAACACTGCAGTTTTTAGTTTAGAAAAGTTAATATTCAATCAAAAAAATGAAATTTTCTACAGATTCTTTAAAATTTCAACTAAAACAGATGAAATTGACACCAAATAGTAGAAGTTTTAACAAAAAAGATGAATTTTCAATCACAAAGATTAATTTTTGCTGAACGATTTAAAAAAAAAAATAAACAACAGAATTTTGTAGAAATTGTTGATGTAAACTATTAACTTCAGGGTCAGGTGAACTGAAACTAATTAAGTTGTTTCAAACGTTTCGGCACACAATGGTGGCCTTCATCAGTGAGTTTTATTAAATCTGTGAAAAGTACACAATATCTTGTAGATACGCAGTTTTACAATTGCAAACATTATTTTTTTATTAATATCTTAGTTGTGAACCAATAAAAAATGATAATTACTTATTTTTAAATTTAAATTTTGTTTAATTTTATTAAGAACTATTGATAAATCTTGCAGTAACCTTAAAACAATATTTTATTTTAACGAAGTACAATATTGATGAGAAAACAATACCCATATAGTCGAGAAAGTTTTGCCAGAAATTTTTTATTTGATGAAATAATTTTCAATCGCAAAAGTTGTTTACAAATTATTTTTTTAGTGACGTATATGTAATTATATTAAACTTTTTATTATTTTATTTCTTTTGTATTATTTTTTAAATAATATGTCTGTGCGAGAATTATTATTATAAATTGTAAGAGACTTTGCACAGATTTAAATTGTTTTCAACTAAATTAATTTTCAATCCAAGAAAAATATTATAAAAAGTATTTAGAGTAAGATAGAATTCACTTAAAATCAAGCAGGTTCTATACATTATTTAGCAGAATCGTTAGCGATTCAAATTTTTTTATAATAAATTATGCAAGACGTTTTTTCCCCATGTAAGACAAAAAAAATCGAATTTGGACATCTAAGTTAAAAATAATAAAAAACAGATTCACTTCTTACCCATAAAATTAATTCTCTACAAAAAAATATTAGTTTTCAACCAACAATGATATGATTAAAATTTTCCTTAGAGACATTAATTTTTAACAAACACAAAAAATCAAGGAAATAGTTGAATTCTCAATAAACAAGATAAGATTTTAACAAAGGAAATAAATTTTCTACCAAAAAGACGAATTTTCAATTAAAAAATTAATTTTCAATTATAAAAATAATTTTTCATCCTAAAATTGTACATTTATATTTTTAATAAAATAGCTGAATCCTCAAATCAAAAAGATCAAATTTCAGACAAATAGTGGAGTTTTTAACTAAAAAAGATAAATTTTTAATTCAAAATATAAATATATAGAACCGGAAACAGGATTGTTCCTTTTTAGTTAAAAAATTGATATTCAACAACAAACAATTAGTTGAGATTGATCAAAATAGATGAATTTAATTATACATAGGTGAACTTTTAAACAAACGGATAAATTTTCAACCAAAAACATTAATTTTATATAAAAAAAAGACGATGCTTGAAACAAATAATTGAATTTTCAACACAAAAATATCAATTTTTAATTCAAAATTTCAATGTTTCACCGAAAGTGGGATTGTTAAAGTTTCAGTTTAAGAATTTAATTAAAAAAAAAAAGAAATGTGCAACTTAATAGTTTTGTTCTTAATTTCAAAGATAAATTTCAAACCAAGAAAACTAATTTCCAAATAAAAACCTAAATTTTTATCGAAATATGTGCTTTCTCAACCAAATGGTTGAATTTTCAACTAAAAAGATCAATTTTTACTTTCAATATCGATTCTCTAGCATAAATGGTATAATCCAATTTTATCTCACAGAAATATTTAAAAAATTGAATTATCAAGTAAAAAGGGTCAATTTTCAATTTAAAATATCAATTTTTAACAAAAATAGTAGAATCAAAATTTCTTTTAAAGAAATTGGTTTTTGACAATCTGAAAAAGAATTTTCTTAAATAACTGAATCCTTAATAAAAATATTAATTTCAACCCAGAATATTACTCTAAAAAATATCATTATTTAACCAAAAGTAATTATAAGCAGCTTTTACCATTATAAAAATTAATTTTTTTTTAATTTTATAGAAATTTGAAGAAAATAGTTGAATTTTCAATTAGAAAGGTTCGTTTTAAACCGAAACAGATGAAAATTCAATTATGAACTTAATATTCAACGAAAAAATGGAATGGTTCAGTTTTTAATTTAAAAAATAATCTTCAATTTAAAGAAGTGTAATTAAAAGAAAATATCTGAGTTCTCTACAAAAACAGATTGTAATTAAAAATATGAATAAATGTTTAACCAAAAATGGAAAGTTAAATTTTCACTTCAATAAATTAATTAAAAAAAAATAGAAATTTTCCGAAAAATGGTTGAATCCTCAATCAGCAAGATGAATTTTCAAAGAAGAAGATTAATTTTCTACTAAAAAGGAAGAATTTCTAACAAAATCCATAAATTTTTAAACAATTAGTTAGATTTTTAACGAAAAAAGATCACACTTTAATTAAAAGTTTAATTTTCTACCAAAAATGTCACAATTGAATTTTCTGTTGAAAATATTAATTTTCAACAAACAAAACAGTGTTATGCAAATTATTTCAAAGGAGATCGAATCCATTTACAATAGGTAGGTTCTGCACTTCGAGTCGCTGAATCGATCAGAAAGGGAATTATGTTGCTTTTGGATTAAATTTTAAGAGAACTTTTTTTTCCTTGTAAAATAAATTCTATGTTCAAAAGATTGATTTTTAACCAATAAGATTAACGTTTTACAAAAAAGACGAATTTTCAACCAATTGTCTGAAAATTGTTTCTTGGTTAAAAACTCATCTATTTGCATATAAACTTGAGTTTCTTACTGAACATGAACACAATAAAAATGTATCCCTACTTGTTTAAATGTTAAACTAATTGAGTAAAAATTGATATTTTTGTGCTAAAGATTCATCATTTTAGTTGAAAATTTAATTCTTTTGTTAAAAATTCTTTCTTTCTTTGGTTGAAAATTAAACTTTTTTGTTGAACATTTCTCTGATTGTTCTAAGGTTGAACGACCTTTTGGAAATTAATTTTTTTGGTTGAAGATTTATTATTTTAGTTAAAAATTTATCTCTGGTTAAAAATTTTTTAATTTTCTTACAATGCAGTTTTTGGTTCAATTCAGCTGTTCTTGTTTTAAAATAATCATATTTTTTAGTTTTTGTTTGAAAATTTATGTACTTGTTTAAAAGTTTAACTATTTTGTTGAAATGTTAAGTGTTTGGATGCAAATGTAACTATTTGGTTTAAAATTCGTTAATCTTTTAAACTAAAAATTAAACTTTTTCATTTGCAGTGTAAACGGTTTTGTTAAAAATTTGACTTTTTAATGAAAAATTTGCATTTACAACGAAATAGTTTAACTTTTAACCAAATACTTAAATTTTCAGCCTACAAATATAAATTTTAAACTGAATAGCCAAATTTCCTATCAAATAAGATTAATCTCTAACAAAAAAATGTTGCATTATAAATAAAAATAATTCTCAATGAAAACGTAGTGGTGAACACTTAAAAAAAAAGAATTTCAACAAAATATTTTAAAATTTTAACCAGAGTTGAATTGTCGAACAAGTAAGTAAATTTTCAACAAATTAGTTAAATTTTTAACCTGTAAATATGGATTTTCGATAGAATATGTAATATTTGATATTTCAAAGAATGCAGATGCTGCCAAGAGATGCATTGTAAAAATAAGGATACGAATTTTCAATCATAAAGATTAATTTTCCGTAAGAGATTCGAATTTAAACCAAAAGTGGAAAAGTTACTTTTTCGTACAAAACATTAATTTATTTCCGAAAAAAAAGAATTAAAAAAAAACTACATTTTTTAACCAAACAGATGAGTTTTCCACTAAAACTATAAATTTTTCATCTAGAAAAATGAATTTTCAAGAAATAAAGAATTATCGGTTAGGAAATCAAAAAATGTGTCCCAATCCTTCTACTTTCAAGTCAAAAGAATATTTTTCTGTAAAACAGTTATAACACCTTTCCCCTTCATCTACCTCCATAAATCACATTTTTCACAACACCTTAACCCCACATGATAAGTTTTCAAGTATTTATTGGTTTAAAGTGTTATTTTTAATAAATAATTTCATTAATTTCAATGTTATTTAAAATATAATAATTATCAGTTTAATTTTAAAGAAAGATTTTAAAGGGGAGACTTGACCAAGATTTTCAGGGGAGACCCAGTGGGCACAAAATTTGGCGACGTCTTTACGACATCGTCACAACATCTTTACGACAACGTTACGACATCATATGTCCATGTCGTTAAGGTGTCTTTACGATATCCTAAATAAGTCGTATGATCTTACGATGTCTTTACGATATCCCTAAGACATCGAAACGACATAGACATAGGATGTCGTAAAGATGTCGTAACGATGTCGTAAAAACGTCGCTAAATTTTGTGCACACTGGGGAGTTTACCAATTCCCAGTGTGCACAAAATTTGGCGACGTCGTTACGACATCATTACGACATTGTTACGACATCCTATGTAAAGACACATTAACGACATGGACATAGGATATCGTAAAGTTATCGTAAAGATGTTACGATGTCGTAAAGACGTCGCCAAATTTTGTGCCCATTGGGAAGTGGCAACAAACTTATTACGTGTGTTTTTAAGAATTGCGGTTTAAAAAGGCAAAGTTTATTATTTAAAGAATATGATTATCATCAACGTGAGTTACAAAATTTTAATAATTGCTGTTCATCAAAATTAGGTATTAATTAATTTTCAATAAAAAAAGCTCATTTGGAATAAAATAGTTCAATTTAATTTTCTACCAAAAAATATAACATTTGTTAAAATCCTATTATAAAAGATTAATTCCAGTTTTAGGTACAGAGCTTATCCCTTGATGCCTTCTATTATTTTATACTAATATTTTGTAGAATTCATTAAATATGTACAACATAGAAAAGATAGGCTTTTGGTTTATTCCTTTCCAGTGGGCACAAAATGTGGCGACATCTTTACGACATCTTTACCACATCTGTACGACAACTTTACGACATCATATGTCCATGTCGTTTCGGTGTCTTTGCGATATCGTAAAGGCATCGTCAGATAATATGACTTATTTACGATATCGTAAAAGACACCTTAACGAAATGAACATATAATGTCGTAAAGTTGTCGTAACGATGTCGTAAAGACGTCGCCAAACTTTGTGCCCACTGGGTTTCCAAAAAAATATAAATAGGCGCGCGCTGGACTACTAGTACATAGTTTAATTAAAGCTATGAATACAAGATTTTTGTTTTATCAACTATTTAATTCCGGCGTCGACGGACGAATCGCGTGTTATTGTAGCGTCTAAATAAAGAATTTTTAGGGCCACTAGATAAAGAAGATTCTAAGATCAATTCATTTGTCTACATCACATCCGGCCACATCAATACATCAACATCAACATAACATCAATACAAATTTTTAATTGTATGTTTAAATCTACGGATACAAGATTATTCATCTATTAACAAAACGTCTGGCCAAAACCATAACAACAATACAAATTACAAATTATTCATCACTGAATTTCCAAAGAATCAATTAGAATATTGGTGATCTAGTGCTTAGACAAAAAATATTCTCAGATCAATTTATTCAACTACAAAACATCTGGCCAAAACCATAACATCAATAAAAATTGCAGATGATGTATCACTGAATTTCCAAATAATCAATTAGGATAATGATGATGTAGTGGTTAGACAAAAAAATATTCTAAGAACAATTTATTTAACTACAAAACGTCTGGCCAAAACCATAACATCAATACAAATTGCAGATTATCTATCACTGAATTTCTGAAGAATCAATTAGGATATTGATGATGTAGTGGTTATACAAAAAATATTCTAAGATCAATTTATTCAACTACAAAACATCTGGCCAAAACCATAACATCAATAAAAATTGCAGATGATGTATCGCTGAATTTCCAAATAATCAGTTAGGATATTGATGATGTAGTGGTTAGACAAAAAATATTCTAAGAGCAATTTATTTAACTACGAAACATCTGGCCAAAGCCATAACATCAATAGAAATTGCAGATTATCTATCACTGAATTTCTGAAGAATCAATTAGGATATTGATGATGTAGTGGTTAAGGATAGTTAGGTGATTGGATTGTAGGTAAGTTGTACGGTCTCCAATTGGATATGTTACATTCAGGATGGCCGTACGCACGCACTATCGTAACACAGCCACCGGGCGTCGCCATTATAAACATATACAAATTCGTCAGAGGGTACCGCGAACAATGGGCCGTTTAGCACCCGAGATATATATCATCGTGCCGCCACCGATGCCGCCACAGCCACCGCCTTGCTCGAAGAAAGGGTTATACCTACTTATGGTTCATTCGAGAATTTCAACCTTTCCTTCGCACTCGTATCGCGATCCTATCGATAACGAAACAAACTCACCGCAAAAAAGCAAGTTTTACGGCAAATTTCTGCAACCACTACTTAAATCTTGTTATATATCGGCCAAGTATTTTTTCTTGGAGATAATATCTGAAATAATTTTTAATATAAATATTAAATAGTGTAGATTATTAGCATATCATTTATTTACAAAGCAAATAAAAAATTTACCTCAGCCAGGATTTGAACCGTGGGCGCGATTATACATGACTGCAACATTTATTAACTGTCCCATCGCTTTTGTGATAGATAATTTCTTGTTTTTTCCTATATATCATGTTAAAAACAATTTATTAGCTACCCTGGATGAATATAAATTCTGATAAACTTTTTTTTTTAATGGAACATTATTATTTTTTAGGTTGAAAATTTAACTATTCTTTTTAAAATTTAAATACTTCCTTGAAACTCTTACTATTTTTTTTAGCTTTTTTTTTAATTCAACTGTTTTGTTGAGCATTTATCCCTTTGATTAAAAAATTCGTCTTTCTAGGACGAAAAATTCAATTATTTTGTTAAATTTTGTTTTTTGGTCGAATCTTAACCTTTTTTGTTTGAAAATTCGATTATTTGGTAGAAAAATCTTCTTTGTATCTCAAAAATTTCTTTGGTTTCTAATTGAACAATTTGGTTAAAAATTCGTTTTTTAAAAATAAAAAGTCATTTTTGATTAAAATATGAACTATTTCATTTTGTGTAGAAAGTTCATCCTCTTTCGTTAAAAATTCGAATGATTGAATGAAAATTCATATAATTTCTTAAAATTCCATTTGTTTGGTGAAGGAATAATATTCTTGTCTGAAATTTCATCTTTTTGATTAAAAATTCATTTCTTTGGTGGAAATTTTAACTTTTTTGCTGATAATTTAACATTTACATTCGGATGAATATAAATGTACATTCAAAATTTGTATTGAAAATTCCCTTCTTTCGTATGAAATTTAAATATTTGATTAAAAATAAATTTTTTCTTTAAATTAGGTTTTTTGAACAATAATTTAACCATTCCATTTTTGGTTGAAAATTGATCTTTTTCAGTTGAATATTCAACTATCTGGATGAAAATTCATGTATTTTGTTAAAAGTTCTTCTTTTTTCTTAGAAAAATAATCATTTGGGCTGAAAACTCATCTTTTTGTGAAAAATTAATTTCCTTGGTTGGAATGATAACTTTTGTTGACAATATAATTATTTGGTTAAAAATTATATTATTTTTTAACTGCAAAAACTATTTGAATCTTGTTTAAAAATTCGACCGTTTGGTTAAAAATTAACAATTTGGTTCTAACTGCAACTACTTCTTTGTAAATTTACTTTTATGGTTAAAGATTCAAGATTTTTTTTGGAAAGTTCTCATTTTGGTTTTGATTTTACCAGTGTTGTTAAAAATTCCTTTTTTTTTTGTTTAACCGTCGCGTTTTTTGAAGAAAATTATTTTCTTTTTCTGATTATATAACTAATTTGTTGAAAATCCGTTTTAAAAAATAAAAATTAATTTTTTTAGTGAAAACTAAACTATTCCATTCTTCGTTCAAAATTTATCTTTCTTAAATGAAAATTCAACTATATGAATAAAAATTCACATATTTTGGTAAATCTTTGTCTTTTTGTATAAAAAAAAAATCTTCCTAAACCAAATTTCGCTTTTTCTATTGAAATCCAATTTATTTTGCTCAAACTTAAACTTTTTTTCACAAAATTGAACTATTTGGTTGAAAATTATTATTTTGTTTTGTTTGAAACATTAAATTAAGTTATTCCATTTTTGTTTGGAATTTCGAGTACTTGGTTAAATAATCAACTTTTTAGGTTGAAAATTCATCTATGTACTATTAAATGCAAACTGGGAGGTTGAAAATTTTTTTTTTAAGGTTGAAGATTTATCATTTTAATTGAAAATTGCCTTTTCTCTTTGAAAATTTAAATACTTTGTTAAACATCTTTTGCTCGTTAAAAATTAGGTTCTTTATCTAAAAATTGAACTATTCCATTTTTGATTGAAAATTGATCATTTTTAGTTTTAAATTCATATTTTTGTAAAAAAATTTAACTATTTGGTTGGAAATAAACTTTTTTCTAAAAGCGCGTATTTTTGCGGTTGAAAATTTAAATTTTTGGTAGAAAATTTGTCTTTTTGGTTTTGCAATTTATCCCTTTTGGTGCAAATGCCATTTCTTTGGGTTTAAAATACGTGCGTCTAATTGAAAACTTTTTTTTATATTCGAACTATTTTTTTGAAAATTGTTCTTTTTTGGTCCAATTTAACTGTTTTTTATTTAAACTTATAATCTTTTTTTGGTTAAAAATAAACTTTTTTGTCAACAACTAATCTTTCCTAGTTTAGAACTTATCTGTTTTCTAAAATATTTGAGTTCTTAGTTTGAAACCTCAAATATTTTGTTGGAACTTCATCTCGCCTGGCAGGAAATTAACCTTCCATGATTGAAAATTCAATGAATATTTTTAATTAATTCCCCTATTATTCTCCTATTTTCGTGACAAATCTTAACAATAAGACATGCTACCATCTTCCAGTTATCCAAAAATAAAACTGGATTTCAAATAAAAATGTGTAATTACACAAATAAACCACATACCTAATTTATACTTGAATGTACTGACACTAAATTTCAACAAATCAGGGAAAATTTTGAAAAAAGTTCCATCCATACATTGCACTTTAATCATAAAAAGCAATTCAATCTTCGAATTCTAGATTATTACTTGAATTGCGAATATTGGACAAGATTTAAAGAAATAAAAACTTTTTGATTTTTCAAGCACGCTGCTATTCCGACCTGTTTATTAAATTTAATATAAAATTTATATTAGATTTCAAATGTTGTTTATGCAAATGACTCCAAATACACTTGAATTATATTTAAGTCAGATTTTCCTAACAGTTTCCGTTTAGAAGTGGCATCTTTACAAACAGGTAGTAGTGCTCAAAGGCTATTTGAGGATTAGCAGCGGAATAAGAAAGTCCACTGAGTATTAGGACACTCCTTTCAGTTTTGCGGTCAAGATCATCAGACTGGGTTGGAAGAAAGAAAAGGGAACCAAAAGTGGTTTTTAAAGAGTAGGTAGAAGATCTGATTGTTTGACCCGAGGAGTGCTCTCTGATGCTTTGATCGAACTGACTGGAGTCACCGATGGAGTTATCGGCCATTCCCATCAGTGGCTACCGCGATACGTGACCAGGGACTCGTGCTTCCTTTAGCTTTGACACCGAGACCTATTGTAAAAGCTTACGTCATCTCCGACCAGATAGTGTCTCTTCTCAGAAGAATTATCTTTCCTAAATTCCCTATTACTGCCATTTTGTTAGTTGGGATAACCATTTACATATTTTCCGGTACTAACTAAATAGTCAGTGCAACGAATGGAATTATTGTACGAGCTAATAAAATATCAGTAATCACTAATAATCTAGCAGTACCATATCTTACTAACTAAATGTTGTCTCAACTAACCATTTTCTTCAATGTACGACAATAACTTTGGAACATGGAGTACCAATAGGACCAAATATATACGAAGTCACCAAAAAATATAAGGTTCCTATTAAAATGAATCGAAAGATATCATATTATTGAGATCCACATACCCTCCCTATATATCGATCAAAACCTCCCTCCCACCTCTAACAAACCATAACAAAACATTTCCCTCTCCCATTTTAATGTACGGAATTTTTAATTTCCAGTAAGGTTGTGCTAGTTATTGCTACTTTTTATTATTATTATTATTACACCATTAAGCCATTTCCCTTTCGGGGTAGGCGTGACTCACTCGGCAGGGGAAAGGAGTAGTGTGTGGATGGGATAG
>NC_046665.1:98777805-98786930 GCF_010883055.1 Belonocnema kinseyi | reverse complement strand
GCTTTCTTGGGTGTCTTTTTTCTCCAACCCCGACCTAAGTTAATTTTTGAGATCAGAAGGTAATGGTCAGTATTGCATTCAGGACCCCTCAAGACCCTTGTGACTTGAATTTTAGAATTGCTAGTAGAAGGTTAGGCCGTTTAGTGTTGAAAATTTGGAAATGGGGGAGATGGATACTATTGATGAGGTTAGGCTGTTTGATGTTAAAAGTTTTAAAACGGGAGAGGTGGATGCTATTGATGAGGTTAGACTGTTTGGTGTTAAAAATTTTGAAACAAGGGAGGTGGATACTATTGACGAGGTTAGGCTTTTTGGTGTTAAAAGTTTCAAAACGACAGAGGTGGATGCTATTGACGAGGTTAGGCTGTTTGGTGTTAAAAGTTTTAAAACGACAGAAGTGGATGGTATTGATGAGGTTAGAGTGTTTGGTGTTAAGAATTTAGACACGGGGGAGGTGGATACTATTGACGAGGTTAGGCTGTTTGATGTTAAAAGTTTTAAAACGGGAGAGGTGGATGCTATTGATGAGGTTAGACTGTTTGGTGTTAAAAATTTTGAAACAAGGGAGGTGGATACTATTGACGAGGTTAGGCTTTTTGGTGTTAAAAGTTTCAAAACGACAGAGGTGGATGCTATTGACGAGGTTAGGCTTTGATGTTAAAAGTTTTAAAACGAGAGAGGTGGATGCTATTGATGAGGTTAGGCTGTTTGGTGTTAAAAGTTTCAAAACGACAGAGGTGGATGCATTTGAAGAGGTTAGGCTTTGATGTTAAAAGTTTTAAAACGGGAGAGGTGGATGCTATTGATGAGATTAGGCTGTTTGTTGTTAAAAATTTTGAAACAAGGGAGGTGGATACTATTGACGAGGTTAGGGCTGTTTGGTGTTAAAAGTTTCAAAACGACAGAGGTGGATGGTATTGATGAGGTTAGGGTGTTTGGTGTTAAAAATTTATACACGGGGGAGGTGGATGCTATTGATGAGGTTAGGCTGTCTGGTGTTAAAAGTTTTAAAACGAGAGAGGTGGATGCTATTGATGAGGTTAGGCTGTTTAAAGTTACAAATTTAGAAACGGGGGAGGTGGATGCTATTTACGAGATTAAATAAAATTTTTTTAAATATAAATAATTTTTTAATTAAAAAAATTTCTTTTCTAATATAAGAGATAGCTTTTTAACAAAATACTTGAATTTTCATTCTAAAATTTTTCACTCAAAAAAGAAATCAAATTTTATCTGAATTGTGAAACCTTCAAGCCAAAAGACGAATTTGCTCTACTAAAAATTGAATTGTCAAAACAAAATATGAGTTTATTCAACAAAAAATTAAGTGTCATGAAACTAATGCATTTTTACCCCACAAAAATAAAATTTCTAACCAAGAAAATTATTTTTTTTTTACCAAAAATTGAGAATTTTTACTAAAAAAGATCAGTTTAAAAAAATGGTGAAGTTACACTTTCATTTAAAAATTAAATTTTAAACAAAAAAAAAGGCTTTTTCACTAAACAGTAAAACTTTCAACCAAAGATATAAGACTTCAATCAAGAAATTAAATTTCTAACTATGTATTTTAACTTTTACCAAAGTAGTTAGATTTCCCATAAAAAAAGATTAGTTTTCAACAATATAGTTAAACTCTTAACCAAAGAGATGCACTTTAAACAAAAAATATGAATCTTTAAAAAAAAATTAAATCTTTACAAACTGATTCAACCAAATCTTTCAAACAGAATAGTTGAATACTAAAGCAAAAAAGAATAATTTTTAAACAAACAGTGGCATTTTTATTTGAAAAAACTAAATTTCTACCAAAAGAGATGAGTTTTTTAATAAAATAAAAAAATTTCAACAAAAAAATTGAATTTCAAGTCCAAAAATAATAATTTCTATTCAGAAAGAAATTTTTTAACAAAAAATAAGTTTCTAAGAAAAATATAAATTTTCATTCCAAGAAGACCAATTTTTAACCAGAATAGATGAATTTGTAACAAAAATAATCATCTATTAACCAAATACTTGAAATTTTATCAAAAGAAGTCAATTTCCCTGAAAACAAATAAATTTTTATTTAAGAATTTTTTTTAATAGTGGAATTTTCATCCAAAAAAGATTCTAGTTAACTTTCCGAGATCAAAATATGCATTTTTTACTAAAAATAGTTTTATACGAAAAACAAAATTGAATTTTTAAACCAAAAAGACGAATTCTCTACTAAAATGTTGCATTTTTATCCAAAAAGAGTACATTTCTTCCAGTTAAATTTCCGTGATCAAAATATGAGTTTTTGCACCAAAAATAAGTTTATAGGAAAGAAAATTGAAATTTCAAACTAAAAAGACGAATTCTCTTTTCAGCAACAAATTTATTTTTAACGAAACTGCGGCATTTTTACCCGACAAAAATGAAATTATAAAAAAAAAAATTAATTTTTTATACCAAAAAAGAAGAATTTTCAACTAAAAAGGATGAATATTAAAAAAAAATACATTTCCAGTTAAAAAATTAATTTTAGACAAAAAAACTGCATTTCCACTAAACACTTAAATTTTCAACCAAAGATATAAGCCTTCAATAAAAAAAAAAATACATTTTTAACCATTTATTTTACCTTTTAACCAATTAGTTGACTTTTCCATATAAAATATTAATTTTTAACAAAATAGTTAAACTTTTAACCAAAGAGATTAATTTCCAACTAAAAATATTTAAGAAATGATCTCTCAACCAAATGACTCAAACAAATATTTTGAACAAAATAGAGCAATACTTAAGCAAAGAAGAAGAATTTTATACTAAAAAGTTGCATTTTCATTTAAATAAAAAGATATTTCTACTGAAACAGATTAATTTTTTTAACAGCAGATTTTTTTTGAATAAATTGTTGGATCTTCATTCGAAAAAGATTCCATTTAAATTTTCAAAGATCAAAATATGAATTTATAACAAGAAATAATTTTCAACGAAAAAAATTGAATTATCAATCCAAAAATACGATTTTTCTCAACCAAAAATAAGGACTTTTTAACAAAATAGTTTAATTTGGAACCAGACAGTTGCATTTTTTCAAGAAAGATGAAATTTCTCTAAAAACAAATAAATTTTTAATTAAAAAAAAGGTTACCAAAAATAGTTAAATTTTTACTCAAAAAAAATTTTAGTTCTTTTTTCAACACCAAAATGTTAAATTTAAACAAAAAGTAAATTTTTTACGAAATAGTTAAATTTTGAACAAAGCAGCATCGACAGCTTGATATCTATTTTCTTGGTCAAAAGCTCAACTCCTTTGTTAAACAATCATTGTTGTTGTAAAAAATTAAACTATTCTGTTAACAATTGGTTTTTTCAATTAACTTTTTCAAATAAAAGTTTAACCATTCCATTTTTGTTGAAATGTTATATTTTTTATTTGAAAATTCAACTATTTTGTTGAAAATTGATATTTTGAATTTGAAATTCATCTAATTGTTCAAAATCGAATATCCTTGATTTATTTTTATAAATTAATAAATAATGTTTGTTAAAGACTATACAGCTTCTTTTAGTATTGAAAAACTTGATATTATATAAAAATTTTCAAGATGTTTCAACTTTCAACCTGTATTTTATGCCCCTTTTCAAGGCTTATTTAATGAAAGAAATTATAAATAATAATAAAATAATAAATAAATAACAAAAGAAAGAATTTAATAAAGAAATAAACGAAGAACCGCTGAAGACTATGTTAGATTTTTTATTATTTTTGACATTATTTTTAGGGTAACATTTCTATAAACTTAAAATAACTAAAATGTGAAATGTAAATTGTAAAATTTTTTAATTTTACAATTGATAACATATCATATACAGTATAACCTTAAAAATCTCTTGGATAATTTTCTTGAGATTGTGTCATTTTCTCTTACATTTTGTTTTATATTGTGGTTGATGAATTTTCGCCAAGTCGATTTTTTTTTTGACTTGGAGAAAATTCGTCAAACATAATATAAAACAAAATGTTATAGAAAGTGGCATAAACTAATGAAAATTTGCCGATGAGATTGTTTATGTTATGCCGTAAATGATACGTTAACAATTCTAAAATTTACAATTCACATTCTAGTTATTCCAAATTTTTTTAAATTCTACCCGAAAAATAAAAATATAAAAAATATTTGAAAATTCAACGTCGTCTTTAGCGGATTTTCTTTTATTTATCCATAGATAAGACTTGAAAAGGACCTGAAAAACAGATTTGAAACATGTCAAATTTTTTATAATAAAATTTTTTCAACGCCAAAAGAAGCGCTATATGCCTTAACGAGGATTTTTATTATCCACCGTAGAAATACATTAATTTATATATTGATTATTCATAACTAACCTACGTTCTTGAATAAAAAATGAGATTAGCAAAGTTAAATTCAACTAATTTAACTTTGTGTCACTCAACTTTTGTTACTCAACTAAAATGTAGTTGAATATTCACTGATTAAGGCAGAAAGTAATTTTGAATTAAAAGTATTCTAATTTTTATACTAACTTTGATTTATAAAGGTAGCCCGATGTGGCCCCGACCAGGACCACAGCAGTAACCACGATAAGGGCCAGATCGAGCTAACCCGATCGGGGCCACATCGGGAATCTGGATCAAATTGGAACTCTTATTTACAAAGAATAGCTCTATGTGGCCCCGACCAAGAACACAACAGTAGCCATGATTGGGGCCAAATTGTGGTAACTTGTTCGAGTCTACGTCGGGAATCAGGATCAAATTTAGCAATTTCTCCACGGGAAGCGTCATGATTTCCAGAGAATTCATAGATGTTTTCATGCTATAGATCAAAGCCACATGATATTACGATATTTAGACTATCTAGCCAAGTAATCAGATTCTTCAGAAAGGCCCACTTCCAGCAAATATTTCAGAAAATATTGAATTCATAGTGAATAAATGAATAAATCAGAATTGTCATATCTGCGATCGTGCATTACCATATTGGGCATTAACATATCGTTCCCAAGGAAGGTTGATATTGAAGGACCCCAATGGTCCCAAGAAGCGAGTTTGATCAGAAAACTGATTAAGCCAGGGGAACCCCAACCTCGTTCTAAGAAGCCACGTCGTCACCTGTTGCGCGAAAATGCTCTTCGCCTGAGCACAGTAGCCACTGACAGTGTGAATGCCAAAAATGGTAGTAGGCCAAGTGGCCCAGCATATAAAGTAAGCCGACTACTACTGGGACAGTAGCGAAAAGCTAACCCACATAAACACAATTTTAAAATAGCAAATTGTAATTTTTGGTTTAAAAAAACCCCTTATTATAAATGGCTAATACATTATTTGATCAATTCGAACAAAGAAATGTTTATTCATTCTATAGTTAATTAATATAAAATGATATTTTTTAAGATAGCCAGATCGCCCATTAGGGGGGCAATAAATTTAGGGTATATCCTTAAGTGGGATTCAAAAGAAGCCACCCGTACAAAAATCTAAATGTGAGCCTTGTAAGATACTGACCAGTTCTCCCTACTTCTCTGGTGTGAGCCTCGTCGGATAAACAGGCAAGGGCCATACATGGCGTGTAACGCTTTTGCAGATTATTTCCCTACTTAGAGCCAACATGTCAGGGCCTGTCTATGTTTTCTATGGTATGCTCTACTTTGTAAAATAATAATAATAATAATAAAAGCTTTCATAAAGAAGAATTGACTTTATTTAGTATTATGCAACTGAAAATACAGATTAGATTAGAATCATTCAGTTTTTGTCACCTTTTTCTGCATAATAATTAAGTTCTATTTTATAAAAAAAAGATTTTAAAAATTTGCAATATCCAAAAAAGTACAATAATCTAGCAATATATATTTTTAATACTTAACTTCCAGACAAGTAAATAAATTCACCTGCCACAAAAAAACTGAAAACAAAAAAAAACTATTACAAAATATGAATAAAAAACGATTCAATGAAAATATTGATATCACGGATACACATAAAAGCATCAGCCATCTAAAATAGGTTAGGTTAGGTTTGCTTTATTCGGGCCTCATCGTAATTTAATTATGTTTTTTTGAAATTGTAAAAACTGATGTGGTCCTTGTCAGCGCCACTTTTTAATTTCCGCAAGGGCAATTTCCGCAAGGGTAATTTCCGCACGGGAAATTTTCGCACGTCTAATTTCCGCACGGCTAAATTCCGCACGGAAATACTGGGACAAGGAATATGTAATGGGGCTTATTAAAATAAAATAGTACAATTTGCTAGCAATTATACAATACAGTCCACCTTCTCAATAGTGCCGCAATAGGGTTTATAGGGGAATAGCTTTTCTCGGAATGGGGTCACCCTACTACTGTCACGCTCTCGAGCGCGCATGAATTTCGGAAGCCCTTTCTCGATAGTGCCAGTTCAATGCACGTTATACATATATCAAAATTTTCGAATTTAGAGAAATTTCTTTCTCTAAAAGTACATGCCACATTTTTTTCTACGTTTCCAGATGATGAATAATGGTTTTGAGAGAAAATTAATCTTTTTGTCCGAAAGTTTATGTTTTCAGTTGAAAATTCAACTTTTTGGCTAAGAATTCTGGAATATTATTAAAACTTCATCATTTTTCGTAGGAGATTAATCTCTTAATTTAAAACTTCATCTTTCTTAGTTGAAAAATCAACTATTTGGTTGAGAATTCTTCATTTATCTTTAAAATTCCTCTTTGCTGGTAATAAATTACTCTTTTTGTTTAAAAATTCATCTTTTATATTTAAAAATGTAACGTTTCGGTGGAGAATTTTATTTAAAGTTAATTTTTTTTGTAGTCAATTATTCTTTTTGTTTGAATATGCATCTGTTTCAGTTGAAAATTCAACGTTTTGCTTGAGAATTTTTTAATTTGATTTAAAATTGGTCTCTTTTGTCAGTAAATTAAGCTTTTTCTTTAAAAATGTATCTTTTATAGTTGAAAATATAAATTTTGGCTCCAAAGACCTCAATTTTGTTTAAAAATTTGTTTTTTTTTTAATAGGAAATTAACGGTTTGGTTTTGAATTCTTGAATTTGATGAGAAATTCGTTTTTCACGGTTAAAAATAAAAGAACTAGGTTTGAAGATTGAACTACTTTTTTAGAAATTAGAAAAAAATTCTATTTCTTTCGTAAAAATTTATTTTAAATTTATTTATTCTCTCATTTTTTAAATTTATATTTATATATTAATTTTTTAATGAAATTCATCATTTTTCGTAGTCAATTAATCTTTTAGTTTAAAAATTCATTATTTCTAGTTGAAACTTTAACTTTTTCTTTCAGAGTTCTCAAATACTGTTAAAAATTCGTTTTTTTTTTTCAGTAAAAAATTAATTTTTTTATTTGAAAATTCATCGTTTTGGTTAAAAATGTAACAACTGGGTTTAAAAATTGAACTAACACAAAACTAATTGAAAAGTTTATAATAAACATTTTTATAAACAATTCTTGTGAAAAAATATTAAAATTTTTCATTTTTTCAAAATAGAATTTCCTTCAATAGCCAGAACGAGTTCAAGTGTTCCTTAAAATAATAACTATTTAATAATACTTGATAAAATATAACAATTGGAATTTTTATACAAAAATTAGATAAACAGATTCAAATTTGTTGTCCTTTCGCAGAAACAAATTTTTTTTGCACCAGGAATGTTTTAAGCTATTGGATGAATGACTGCTAATCACAAAAATTGTAGAAAAGTTAACAATAACCGCTGTTATTAACAATTTTTGTGACAAAATATTTAAACTTAAGGTTTTATCAAATTCAAATTTTCTTTTATGGCCAGAATGTGTACAGATATTCCTGAAAATAATATATCTTCGATAATATTTAGTAAAATGTGACAATCTAAATGTTTATAAACAAATAAGATAAAAAATTTCAACTTTTGGCAGTTTCACGTAGCAAAAAATCTGGTTCCTTCAAATGAAAAATTTAAAAATAGAATTCTTTTTCGTAGCCATGGTATCCAGAATTATTTTTTGTTTTAATAACTTTCAGTGGTTGCATACTGCCAATATTTGGAATTTGTTTATCTTAATTGTTTTTCAACATTTAAGTTGTTATAGTACCATAAATATTATCAAAGAGACTTTTTTTAGGAATATCCGTAGCTATTCTAGCGATTAAGGAAAATGAATATTTGATAAAACGTTAAATTTAAATATTTTGTCACAAGAATTATTTATAACAATGATTATTATTTACTTCTCAAATATTTTTGTGATGGCAGTTATTCGTCCAACAGCTTAAAACCATTCCAGTGCAAAAAAAAGGTCTATGTGAAAGAACCAAATATTGAATTTGTTCATATATAAGAATTGTTTATAACAATGGTTATCATAAACTTTTTAATTAGTTTTGTAATTAAATGTCATTCTTCCATTAATATGAAGCGCTTTTAGGAAACAGAAATTTTTTTACACATAATAAGACTATTTGCTAGTTTGTTCATTAAATTTGTTTATAACAAATAAATGAAATTATAAACAAACTATTTGTATCCTATGAGATTCTGAACATTATTTGAAACAATACAAAGTTTACCTAATTAATTATTAAAGCATAAAAAATTGTAATGTACAAAATTTCAGTTTTTCCATACTTCCCGTGAGAAAATTATAATAAACAAATAAAGAAGAAAAAAGTTAGGCCCTTCAGATTTTAATGAACTTTAATTTACAAAAAAATTAAAAATCGGGACAAAATTGAAGGCTCTGGATATTTTCGAACTAAAAAAGTGGATTCCCCCCCCCCCCGGGGGGGTGGGGTGTTTCCAAATCAACAGTTGTCAACAAGGTGGAGTGAGTTGGTCCAAAATTTCCTAAAATTGGTAACGTAGTTTATCGAGAATCCCTTAATAACGAGTTCGGAAAAGAACGGCTCCAAGTCCTCATTAGGGGGTATGACAGATACGGCGGTAGATAGGGACCACATACCACATCCGATATATGTATTCGCGAGTCTCCTTTCTTTTGGTATGAGTGCATCTCCGCAATCTCATGCACAGGGCGATACAGATGGGTCTTTCTTTTACTCTTGGAGAATCTCTTTTACTTCTCGCGCCACCAAATGCCGCATCGTCCTCGCAACAATATCAGCCATTCATGGGGGG
>NC_046665.1:98777464-98777795 GCF_010883055.1 Belonocnema kinseyi | reverse complement strand
AAAAAGAGAGGAGAGCAAAATTGTTAAGGGGAGGAAAGATAAAAGAGGGGCGGATGAAAAGGGTTGAGAAGGAAGGAGGTACCTTCGATTTCCATAATATTCAAATGTATAAAATGCGCGAGAAGCAGCGCGAAGCGACCGAAAGAGGCGTCCCTGCGATAGGATGGTGTGGCGCGGCATGGTGTTGCCCGCTGACATATTTATCGGCAGCCGCGCCACCTGCAACCGGCTCCGCGGCATCCGTGCGGAGCGGTGTTTTGCCCATTTGTATCCCCACGATGCTGGCCAATCCACCGACAACCCAGTTTACCCAATGCTTGCACTCTTCCCC
>NC_046665.1:98766619-98777454 GCF_010883055.1 Belonocnema kinseyi | reverse complement strand
CCCCCCCCCCCCCCCACCTAACCCAATATATGTTCTTCTCGTGTCTTCCTTCTCTCTCTTTCGTTCTGAGCTTTGCGCAAAGGAGGATACTTTCTCTTTCCTTTTTCCACTTGTATACCCTCTGCGAGGATTATTCTTCCGACGTCACCCCACCAACTGTGCGGATGACATATTGCTGCTTCCGATTCTTGGGAGCAATCGGATTCTCCGATAGCTTCCGTTGGCGCTGCTGCTCCGGGCAATTTATCGGGTTTGTTTTCTAGTTTTGGGTATGGAAAATAAGGCTAAAAGGAGATTTGGTTTTAATAGGGAGATTGCATTTTTATTGAAAAGTAAGGGGCTGTATTTAAATTACGTAATGCATTCTGGAGTATCTACAAAACCCCCCTGTCCTCTGTAACGGACTGTAACAAATAATTTCTAGCCCTCCCCCACTTATGTGCGTAATTTATGGTATCCAGAAATATTAAAATACGGGACGTGAAACTAATAGAAGTTATCTGTATTTAAGGTAATTGTCGTGTCAAAAGTCAGATATCTGAAAAAAAAAGTTTTTCTGTGATTTTAAAAATCAAAATATTATAACTGATGCCATTTCACATGAAAAACATGATTTTTAATGAAAAACGTTAAAATTAACAACAACAAAAAACATTAATTTTAACAATGTTTTTTGCAATTGAATTCTTTCTGGTCACCGCTTATCATCAAATTTTGAAAAATTATTCCATTTTAATGAAGGATGCTTATTTTTTCACTGAAAACATTCTCTACAACTCTACTATTTCCACTTTTGAAAGTAAATTTTCCTTTGGCTAAAATCATCAGAAAATTTTTTTAAAACAAATAATGATATTTTGAGATTATTTAGTCATTTTTAAAATTAAAACCAATAGAGTTGTAGAGAATATTTTGCCGGAAATAAATAAGCCGTCATTTATTAAAATGCAATTATTTTTCAGTCCGAAGAAATTCAATTGCAAAAAAATGGTTAAAATTAATGTTTTCTAATTTCTTGCTGTGTATTTTAACATTTTTTAAGATAAATAATGTTTTTTTTAATGACATCAGTTATAATATTTTTATTTTCAAAATCATAAAAAAACTATTTTTTCAGATATCTGACTATTAGTACGACAACTACCTTAAGACAATACTTGTTTGTGATATTTTCGACATAGGATCTTTTGTAAACTGAATGAAACAATATTTCAGATACAAATTTAAAATATTTAATAATATTGATTTATTTATTACAAACAAACAGAAATTACTTTTCTACCATAAAACATGATTTTTTAACGAAATACTTGAATTTTCAAACAAATAATTAAATTTGTAATAACACAATTTTATTTTCAACCTAGAAAGATTAATTCTCATTTAAAAACTTGTAATATTTGATATTTTAACCAAAAAGGATGAAATTTCATTAAGAAAACAAATTTAGAAATAAAAAAAAAGAATTTTGAATAAATAAAGGTTTTTCATTCATGAAAGAACAAAATTATTTACATAAATTGTTAAACCTTAAAGCCGAAAGACGAATTTTTTGTACAAAAATTGAATTTTCAAACAGACAATATGAATTTTTCGCAAAAAAAAATCAACAAAATAGTTAAATCTTTAAGCAGAAATAAAATACAGAAATAAAAACTTCAATAAAGTAGTTCAACTTTTACTCAAGCAGTTGAATTTTCAATTTAAATAGGTCAATTTTTAACAAAATAGTTCAGCTTTCAACCAAAGAGATGAAGATTCAACTAAAAATATGAATCTTCAATACTATTTTTAACTTAAAAGGATCACTTTTTCGTTAAAATAGCAACTGTTTTTTTGAAAATTCAAAATATTTCAAAGAAAATTAATTTGTTTCAAAATGTACAGTTTGTTGAAAAGTCGACTAAAATCTTTTTTGGATTTGGAAACAGATGCATTTTTATAATAGAAGACAAATTTTCAAAAAAACTGATTTAATATGCTTCCAAGAAAGATTCTAGTTGTCCGTTGAACAAAATATAAATTTTAAAAATAAAAGGTAAATTTCCCTCGAAATATTGGAGTTTTCAACAAAATTTTTGAAATCATGGCATTTAAAGCATTAATAGGATTTATGGAATTCTTTGAATTTAAAGTATTCATTGAATTTAAGGAATTAATTGAATTTACGAAATTCACTGAAATCGCGGAATCCACGGGATTCGCGGTATTAATGAAATTTATAAAAAAATTTAATTTATGGAATTCTCGGAATTCATGGAAACAAACGAATTCACACAATTCAAGGAATTTAAAGAATTCACAGAATTTCTTGAATTCAAGGAATTCGCGCAATTCGTCAAGTTCCATTAATTCCATGCATTCCGTAAATTCCGTGATTTCGTTAAATTCCACGAATTTCTTGAATTTCATGAATTCGTCGAATTCCTTCAACTTCTTGAATTTCATGAAACTAATGAACTCTAAATTCCACGAATTCCATGAATTTAGTGAATGACTTTAATTCCGTGAATTCCGTGACTTTTATGAATGAGGTGAATCCCGGGAATCTTGAGAATTCCACTGACTCCACGAATTCAGTAAATTCCGTGAATACCATGATATGTATACGTGATATATACCGTGATAATATACGTGAATAGCATGAACTCTTTGAATTCCATGAATTCCTTAAATTTCATGAATTCCATGAATTCCTTAAATTCCATGAATTTCTTGAGTTCTATGAATTCCTTAAATTTGTTGAACGCCGTAAATTCTTTGAAACATTTGCATTCCGTATATTCTGTGATTTCCGTCAATTTCGTGAATTCTTTGGTTTCGGTGCAATCCTTGAATTCATCAATTCCGTGAATTTCGTAAATTAAATTAATTGCATGAGTTCCGTGATTTGCATGAATTTATTGAATTCTGTGAATTCCGTAAATGCCACGAACTTCTCAAATTTCTTAAATACCTTGTATACCATGCATTCTTTGAATCTCGCGAATTCCTTGAATTCTGTACATTCTTTGAATTTCTTGAGTTCTGCGAATTCCATGAATCCCGCGAATTTCACGAATTTTCTGAATTCCATATAATCTGCGAATTCCGAAATTTCTGTAAATTACATAATTTCTGTGAATTCCATGAATTCCATGAATACGCGGGTTATATACTGTTTATTAAGAAAAGTTTTGGCTCCGTCAGAAGATTTCTTTCTTTGCCTCGTAGAAGTATTCTAAAAATTATTTACATTTTTTCAATTTTTCGCTTTAACAGGTGTCGAGATATCCAATTGAAAGTGTGATAAAAAATTCTTATTCGCTAGTGGAAATAAGCTTAATAATAAAATAAGTTTCGGAAATAAACGTAATATATGCAGTGGAAGTTTCCAACATAAATTTTCAACAGTGTAGATAAGCCAACAGTCTTTTTTTTTAGTATTTTAGTAAGTCAAAATTTGGTTGTTAGTTGATTAGAACAATACTCTCCATCATTGTTATAACTGATAAAATTTAATTACTAGAATCACAAAATGTTTAAGATCTACAATCCAGGATTATAAAGGAGAATATCTAGGTTTGGTGAAATTTTTTATTCCCGGTTGGCCCGTTGTTTTCACTTTGATATGCAGCAACTGAAGCACGTTTGCTTCGTAGGTGCGGTCAGTTTATTCACTCGACAGCCACTCTGCGTATAGTATACTCAGATACTATAGACTACTATACATATAGGAAGCCGCCAATCCAGACTCGGTCCACAAACCGACATCGGCGACAACCGGACTCTAATCCAGGCGCAGGCTGCTGAGGCCACACGATTCGACGTTGAGATGATTGTAGTTGCAAATGGGCAGTTTGCATCAAGAAGCGACCCCAGTCGACAGGACATGCACCAGCAATGCAAACAAAGTTGACCTGAGCGTCCCACTATCACTATACTATACTCACTGTACTATGCCAACCCCCTGGCTACTGTATCATGCTAGGTATACCATCCTACCTTCATCCCTCGGGTGATGCATGAAACGCGACTCAACGATATGACAACGAACACACACTACACAAATTACAATACAGCCTGAAACTCGCCCAGGACCTTTCTCTTCAGATTTAGCATATTGTTATTTGTCATCAACGCGAATTGTTCATTATTTATAGAAAAAACTGGGGTGTCTATTAGAACTTATTTTTGGTTCCAAAGGAGCTGCAACAAAAATGAATCCCACTTGCTCAAAATGAACCCAAAAGGATAAATACGCTATAAACGATACTAGTTTAAGTTCTGAAAGAATCCAATTGTTATTCAGCCTATTTATGAAGAACCCATTTTTCGCTTTGCCAACTTCGAAATTTTGTTTAGATAGATAGATAAACTTTTATCGATCTGAGGTATACGCAGGTATAAGTTCTCCAATGTTACCGACATTGCAGTTTTCGCAAGGATAGTCTCAAGTCAAGAATAGATCAGTAGTGACCACTGGCGGTAAAGCCGGGAACTAAAAAACCGGTTTTCCCCAGAATTTTTCCTGGTTTATTTTACTTTGTTTTCAGCAAAACCTTGTTTAAATAAATGAATAATTTAATCATTTTTGATTGATATTATGTTTATTAGTACTTTCCGCATGGCGGGCTTCTCCCATTTTTAACATCCAAAATTTTCGGAATTCGATAATCTCAGATTTTGTTAATAAAAATTTTTAAAAATGAAAAAAATTAATTTTGAAGAGAAGCTCGCAATAGATTTCGATATACTTTTAACAGTACAAAAAACAAAATTTGAATTAATGCATTATTTTGCGAGTGGTTTTGCTGAAACTATTTTATAGCCTAGCCTTTCTCGCTTCACCTCGACTCGCCTCGCACGCATGTAGCTATTTTCTCGCTATGCCTCGCATTGCCAGCCTCTGCCTCCGCGGCTAACACCTAATACTTATTTACTAAATCTGATGAACATAACTTGATGAAGATAATTAAATTACAAAATATTACTGAAATTAAAATAGATACAATGAGCTTTCAAGCAAATGAGAAGAATTTTTAACCAACAGTTGCATTTTCATACAACAAAAATATCTACTAGAAAAAATAAGTTTTTAAATGAAACAGATAAATTTTCAAAAAAATAGATGAATTTTTCGTGAACAAAATTTTCAGTTGGCTGTTCTCGATAGAAATATGAATTTTTAAACAAGAATTAGTTACATTTTTATTTAAAAAGACCCCAGTTGACTTTTTAAGATTAAAATATGATATTGAATACGAATATTGTAAACCAAAATGGATGAACTTTCAACAAAATAGTGGAATTCTGTACCAAAATGTCAAAAAATATGTCAAAAAGTAGTTGAATTTTCACCTAGAAAAGATTTCTGTTCTCTTTTCAACACCAAAATATGAATTAAAGCAAAAAGTAAATTTTCTGCAACCATAGTGAAATTCTTAACAAAGCAACAGAATTTTCAACCAAAAAGTATGACTTTTCAATAAAATTGTTGAATTTTCAATAAAAAATGCATTTTCATGCAAAAAAAGTTCAAATTTCTGCAAAAGCAGTTAAATTTTTAATTAAAAATCATATAATGTCAAAAAAGAGTTGAATTTTCAGCCGAACAAATGCATTTTTATTCAAGAAAAATTAGATTTCTTTTAAAACAAATTTTTTTTTAAACTTTAAAATAATAGTTACATCTTCGCCCAAAGAAGATTCCATTTCACTATCTAAGGCCAAAAAAAAAATAAGTAAATTTCCTGCTAAATAGTCGAATTTAAAAAAAATTCTGACTTTAGAACAAGATTGTTAAACTTTCAACCAAACAGTTGCATCTTTGTCCCAGGAAAATGGAAATTCTATTGAGACAAATGGTTTTTTAAATCAAAACGACAAATGTTCAAAAAAGGTTTGAACTTTCTAACAAAAAGATTTGAATTGAATTTTAAAAAAATAATATGATTTTTAAGCAAAAAGTATATTTTCTAGTAAATAGTTTGATTTTCAACAAAACAGTTGCATTTTTATCCCAGAAAGATGCAATATTTCTACTAGAAGAGATTAACTTTAAAATCGAAATGACAAATTTTCATCAAAGTTTTCATCCAAAAAAGATTTCAGTTGATTTATATGTAACAAAACATAAATTTCAAACAAAGGATTAATGTTTCACGAAAAAGTTTGACTTTTTAAACTAAAAATACGAATTTTTAACAAAGCATTAAAATTTTCAAATAAATAATATAATTTATAACTAAAAAGGTAAGGCACATATTTTTATTTTTTGATCAAAAATTTTTTTACGAACTTTGGCCTGCATGAATATTCAGGTGAATTATGTAAATATTCACGATAAAAAAAAATAACGTTCTTGGGAACCAATTGACGTAATTTAATTTTCTTTAATTTGGGGAAGATATCCTGTGAGTTTCATCCTCGCTAAACTATTCCTTCTTATAGAATTTTTTTTTAATTAACTTTTTTTAATATGATGCACAACTATGAAGTTAACGAACAATGTTTTTTGTCTCTCAAGGAATCTAAAATTATATATTTACAGAATATGTACAGTTTTAAAATTTATAAACGTCAGATCCTCTACCATTTAAATTGGAAAATTAATAAAATTATGATTTTTGCCCTTTCTTTGAAACTTGATGAATCTCGATAAGGCGTAATCGCCTGATTTGAACACACGCGAAACTTACTAATAATTCGGCGATAAGAAATTTTACAAACACTGTCGCTTCAAATAATTCTTCTTTCTGGGAAAGAAGGTCCTAACAAAAAAACAAAGAACTTATGAAGTTGTACAAATGGGTCACTAGAATTTCTGTATATCACTTTCTTGTTAATAGTTTCGAAGTCATGTTAAAAAAAGTTAATTTACAAAAAATAAGTTTGTTTACAGGAAGGAATATTTTAACGCGGACAAAACTCACAGGATATCTGCATCATATTACAATAAATTAAAAAAATCTAAAAAAAATCGTAGGGGGCCTTTTTGAGAAAATTGACTTTTTAGTTTTTCGAAGCATGTGCACCATTTTTGTAATTATCAACTTTTTTAAATTTTCTTTGTGGATTTTAAATAATTTAGTTTTCCCTAAAAGCCCAAAAAAAAAGAATTACGTCAATTGATTCCCAATATACAACTTTTTTTTTAAATCGTGAATTTTTACATAATTCACCTTAGCCCTAAATTTGTAAAAAAAATTTTGACCAAAACAATATATTTCAGCCCCAAACAATTTCGTGACACCACTCTTGAGATGTTACGTTATTTAAATAAGGTCCGTAATCTTGAATAAACTCATAAGGATTTAATGCTAGTTTATCAACTGTTTTTGTTGTTATTAGTTTGAGAAGATTTGAGTTACAGTGAATTTTACGAGAGTGTAATTTGGAGCATTAAAGGATCGATAAATCTGAGGGGAATAAGCAAATTTGAAAAATGTTGACACCTATTCTGATCGAATTCATGAAAAAGAGACGACGGTCTATAAATTGTTTATTTGAAAGTCCTGTTTTATGTATTGAAATGCATTCGAAATTCAGCTTTAGTCCATTATTCTATCCGAAAGGAATAACAGAAGAGTTGAATTTTTTTCTTTACTGTTAGTCGCCTTGCCGCAAGGTTTTGTAATTTATACCCTCGCCTGCAGGAATCTCAACACTCGGTTTTGAATAAGGGCACTTCGCAGGAGTTTCTTAAACAGGACAATTTATCCTCGAGGTTCGAATGTAATATATTTGCAGCAGGCCAGTTCCCTAATATCAGTAATACACAACTAAATCGACAAATGACATCTGCCATTTGTACCATCCGATTTACACTGAGACAAAAAGTAACATATCAGCAACAAAATAATTTTTTTGAACAGTTTTGGCTATTCTTATACCAAAATTTGGTTGCAGGTACCGAAAAAGTAGTTGAAGTTACAAAATAATTCATTTAGCTCAAACAAAAAAGTTTGTTAAGCACTTTTTGTTGAGTGTACCAAATAATTTTGTTGGACGAACCAAACACGCAGCCGCGCATGCGCTCTCTTTCGACTCATGATGAGCAGCTAACCACTTTTTCAATATAATGGATTTAAGCGAAAATCTCTTCTCTGCATTTTGATTCCTAATATTTTTTGTAGTTTTTATCAAAGAAAATAAATTTGAAAATGAGTTGTGTTTGTTTCGCGTCTGCAAATCAAATCCGTAACAAAATAATTCTTACTTCAAAAATATTGTGTTGTTCCAACAAAACTATTTTATAAAATCTACAATATTTTTTTCAACCCTAAAAAATCATGGTGTTGAGCTAACAAATATTTGGTTAATGTAACCAAATAAATTTGTTCAATAAGTTTGTAATATTTAAAACCCAGAATCTTAATTTTGTAATACTTTTAACTTTGAATTTTTATAAACGGAATAAAATAGCATTTCAAATACAAATTTAAGATTTTAAAATTTATTAATTTATTTTAAAAAAATGGGTTTCCTACAATAAAAGATGACTTTTTCACAAAGTGCGTACATTTTTAACATAATAATTGAATTTTTAACTTGAAAAGATAAATGCACAACAAAAAAGTGCTTAAGTTTATATTTCAATCATAAGAGATGAAATTCATATGCACAAAACTGAAAGAATTTTCAAAACAAAAAGATGAATTTTCTACAGATTAAGATTTTTCATTTAGGAAATAAATGAAAATTTATCTAAATTGTTGAACCTTTAAGCCAAAAGACGAAATTTCTTTACAAAAACTGAACTTTCATATAAAAAATATGACTTTTCAGGAAAGAATTCATTTTACAACAAACTGGTGAATTTTGGCCCATCACAAAAATAAAATTTGAAACCAGGAAAATTATTTTTTAACCCAAAAAGGAAAATTTTACATTTAAAAAGATCAATCTCAATAAATGGAAAAGTTACATTTTCAAATAAAAAATTAAGTTTAAACCAAAAAAAGGACTTTCTAATAAGCAGATAAATTTTCAATCAAAAACATAAGCCTTCTATCAAAAAAATTCATTCTTCACCATGTAGCTTAACTTTCACCCAAGTAATTGGATTTCCAATTTTAAAAGTTTAATTTTTTTTTAAATAGTTCAACTTTTAACTGAAAAGATGAATGGTCAACTAAAAATATAAAGCTTCAAAAACTGATTTCTTAACGAAGTGATTCAATCAAATTTTTCAAACAAAATAGTTCAATACTTGAGCAAAGAAGAATCATTTTTAACCAGGAAGTTACACTTTAATAAAAAAAATGAAATTTCTAATTAGACAGATGAATTATTAAATCAAAAAGTTACATTTTTAATGAAATCGTTGAATTTCCGGTTAAATAATAGTTCAGTAGAATTTTCATGATCCAAATATGAATTTTTAAATAAGAAATCGGTTTCAATAAAAAAGTTAAATTTTCAATCCAAAAAGAGAAATTTTCAATCAAAAAGCATAATTTTTCAGCAAAATAGTTTAATTTTCAACTAAAAAATTGCATTTTTTCCAAGGAAGTTAGCGTAATAATTGGCGGTATCGAAAAGATAGCCTATTCTTCGTAGATTCCATCGACATTTTCTTAAAACAGATGGATTTTTAATTTTTAAAAAAGTTTTAAATAAATAGTTGATAAATAGTTAAGTTTTCCACAAAAGAGTAGAATTTTTCATTAAAAAGGATGACTTTTCAAACAAAATTGTTGAATTTTCAACCAAACAGTTGCATTTTTATTCAAGAAAGGTGTAATTTCTACTAGGGCAGGTTAATTTTTAAATCAAAAAGACAAGCTTGAATGATTTAATTTTCTGTCAAATAGTCGAATTTTGAAAATGAAAATATCACTCTTATCAAAAATGTTAAATTTTCAACCAAAGAGTTGCATTTTTATCAAAGAAAAAAAATTAATGAAATTTTTAGCTAATTTATTGTAAAATTACAGATAATTTATGGTCACTTACCATAAATTACGCAAAATTCAATAAAAGAATGTTTTTAAATTTCCGAAAATTTATGGATATTTTCAGTCATTTGCGGTCATTTCACAGGTAAATATGGTAATTTACTATAAATTTCTTATAATTCAATTTTACACATTTTTAGAAATTTCCGGAAATTTATGTTTATTTTGGTAATTTATGGTAATATAACAGGTAAACTATAATAATATTAGAGGTAATTTATGGTGATAACGTAGGTAATTTATAATAATATTGCAGGTAGTTTATGGTAATATTACAGGTTATTTATAGTAACTTATTATAAATTGCTCAAAATTCAATTAAAAAATGTTGATAAATTTCCTAAATTTTTCGGTCATTTGTAGTAATTTCACAGGTAAATATGGTATCTCACCATAAATTACCAAAAATTCAATTTTAAATATTTTTATAAATTTCTGGAAATTTATGAATTTTTTTGCCAGTGTATGGTAATACTGCCATTGATTTATTATTATTATCATTATTATTATTATTATTACTATTATTATTATTATTACACCATTAAGCCATTTCCCTTTCAGGATAGGCGTGACTCACTCGGCAGGGGTAAGGAGTAGTGTGTGGAAGGGATAGAGATTTTTCAGATTGATCCAGAATTCTCGTGCTATTTAAGTAAATAACACATTCGTTCCGCAACACTGCTCCGACCCAGGTTGCTGATCAATCTCTCTAGCAATCACCCCAAGCGAAGAACCTCACGAAATCATTATGTAAGGTTCTCCACTTGGGTCCATTAATAGCCAAGGTCTTTATTTCAGGCGTCATTCACTCTACTGACACTCTTTTTATTAATTATTTGCCGCCATACTTTCCTGTCCTGGCATACTTCTCTAGCTTCTTTTATGTCCATGCAT
>NC_046665.1:98763532-98766519 GCF_010883055.1 Belonocnema kinseyi | reverse complement strand
AACATGTCCGAACCATCTTAACCGATTTCTTTCCCATGTGTCTACTAGCTTCTCTTTTGCACCACATTCTTTTAGAATTATCTCGTTACTTACTTTGTCCATCAGGGTTTTCCCGCTTATTATGCACATGAATCTCATGTCAATTGCGTTAATTTTACTCTTGTCTTTTTCTTGATGAGTCCATGTCTCGCTACCGTATAGTACAGTCGGTAAAAATATAGAATTATGTATTGCCATTTTAGCTTTATTTTATATATTTTTACTTCTGATAAGGGGACCTGCTCTACCAATAACCTTTTTACTTTCATTTCTTCGTCTATCCAATTCCTCATCTATCTTCCCGTCCCTAGTAAATAAGCTACCAAGGTATACGAACTTATCAACTTGTTCAATTCTCTCATCATTTAATAAAATATTGCATAGCGTTTTCTCACTCTTTCCTTCGAACACCATAGTTTTTGTTTTATTTGCGTTAATTTTGAGGCCCATGCTCTTCATGCTTGCATCTAGTTTATTCAACATTATTTGTAGGTCTTTGATAGCCTCTGCCATAACAATCTTATCATCTGCGAACGCTAACCCTCGTACCCTTACTGTTTCGAGATCCACACCCTCTTCGTCGAAGAGAACCATTCTTAAACACTGGTCCATAAATAATATAAATAACCATGAAGACATAACGCATCCTTGTCTAACTCCTTGAATAATATCGAAACAGTCACTCAGTTTCCCATTCACTCTTACACTCGCTTTGCTACCTGTATATATTGTTTTTATAGCTTGTAGGATCCATCCATTGACTCCATACTCTTTCAGGACTTCCCAAAGTTTACTTCTATCTACCTTGTCAAAAGCTTTTTCTAGGCCAACAAATGCACAGAAAACTTTTTCTCCTAATCTCAAACTCTTTTCTGTTATTTGTCTTAAGCTAAATATTTGATCCGTACATGACGTTCCTGGCATAAACCCATTTTGGACTTCCCAAATCTTTGCTTCTGTTATTTTCATTACCCTACAAATAAGTATTTTTGAATATATTTTACTTACGGTGCTTAATAAGCTAATCCCTCTGTAATTATTGCACTCGTTTTTATCTCCCTTTCTCTTGTATATTGGTACGATAATAGCTTCTTTCCAATCGTCTGGGACGTCTCCCATCTCGAAACATATATTTATCAATTCACAAACTCTATGTGGTATGTACTCGCCACCGTGTTTAAGCATTTCAGCGTTACTAACGTCTACCCCGGCAGCCTTACCGTTTTTCAAGTTCTTAATTATATCCTTAACCTCAGTGACACAGACTTTTTCAATTGAGTTTTCCATCGCATCGTGTTCAACATCGCAGTTGTGGTGTCCAAAGCTTCATCTCCGAATCGTCTCCTAAAATAGTCTCTGAAAGCCTCTAGTATTCCGTCTGCATCATATACCATTTCCCCCTTACTATTTCTCATGTTGACAATTTCTGTACTTTTGTTTCCTTTTATTTTTTTATAAAGTAGTTTCCTGCTTCCTTCAAAGTCGTTTTGTATTTTTATCTCTTCTTCTGCTCTAATTGTATTTTTACTTTCTTTAACTAATCGTTTAAGTATCCTGTTTTCGCGTCTATAATCATTTTTACGTCTACTTATTTCCTCATTGCTAAGACCTGTGATGTTCAAAGTTCTCTTGTACGCTTCTCTTTTTTCTTTTTGGTCAGCCTGAATTTCATCATTCCACTACGCATCACCATAAATTCTTCCTACAACTGCGGTACCACACACTTCGATCGTGCATCTAACAAGGATATCCCGTAACATTGTCCAGGCGCCCTCTAAATCTTTGTTTTTTATACGGTCCTCCCATGTTGCCCTATCTGTGCTTTCGATTATCTGATTTTGGAAATCTATTCTCACATCCGGTTTCTGTAGGTTCTCAATTTTGATTCGCGTTTGTTTTGCTTTCTTGGTTCTCTTTTTTCTCCAAACCCGACCTAAGTTAATTTTTGAGATCAGAAGGTAATTATCAGTATTGCATTCAGGACACCTCATGATCCTTGTATCTTTGACTAACTCTCTAAGTCTTTCATCCGCAACAACAAAGTCAATTATACTGCGGCTATTTCCTTTAGACCAGGTGTACATGTGGCTCATTTTATACCTAAAACAAGTATTTGTAATAAACAGACCCCTTTCTAAGCATAGACTAACTAGTCGATCTCCGTTATAGTTTGTTCTTGGATCCCCAAAATTACCTAATACTCTTTCTGTATCCTGATTTTGGATGCCCACCCAACCGTTCATGTCTCCTAGTAGAATTATTCTTTCCCCATGTTCGCAGATGTTTATTGTGTCATTTAAAGAGTCCCAGAAGGCGTCTTTTACTTCTCTAGGATCACTATCAACCGGCGCGTAGCATGCTATAATAAATAGTCTTTTGATTCCTACTTTCATTCTAGCCCACAGCAGTCTGGGAGACACGAAGCCATGGCCTCCAAAACGCTGCTTTGCTCTTTCATTCAAAATGAGACCTACTCCTTGTTTACCATGTGATTCACAGTCTACTCCTGACCATATTTCAAATCCGCCTTTCAACACGCCGTTTTTCATGTCTTTAGTTTCGCATCCCTTTTTCTTTGTTTCGGGCACACATAAAATATCTAGTTTCTTCACGTCCATAGTTTCACGCAATTCTTTTACCTTGAGATCATTTACTACCCTAGCATTCCAAACACCCAGTCTGCATTCGTCGCCTAAAACATGACCTTTAGATTTTCCGTGTGCATGCCATGTCATTAAAAGTTCCAGTCCTTTCCGAGGCTATTTTGTAGTTTATATTATTCATTGTTTAGATTATACGCCCAACTAACACCTTTATGCAATAAGTTTATTGTCTGAGTCGAAATCATGTCAAAGTTAAGTATGAAATCGTCATATGGTGGAGATTGTAATTCTAACGTCAGTCCCACCAAAAACTTCAGTTAATAAGGGAGCGTTGGAAGAGGGGGG
>NC_046665.1:98707659-98763522 GCF_010883055.1 Belonocnema kinseyi | reverse complement strand
CGTCTTGGGTTTGTGTTTTTGTTTTCATGCTAAGAAGGTCACCAGCCTTCAGCAGCGTTGTGATATATGGAAGTTAGTATCCGGCCGTCTTCTCAGACCGTCACCAAAGACTTATATATACTAAGCAATTGTCGATAATTGTTTACAAATAAATGTTTTTTCAGATTAATAATACTAAATAGTTTAAAAACTACTACTAATAATAAAAATAAGTGGTCAAAAATAAATTCAAGGCGTTCAAAATTTAAGAGTTTTTTTCAAATCGAAAATCTCTAAATAAAATTATTTCAGATTAAAATGTCGAAAATAGAAAAAATTATTAACTTTAAAAATTTATTACTTAAAATTTTAAGGAATTGAAATTGCATTAACGCTTTTAAATAAAAATATTTTTTATTTTGATACTACGTTAAAGTACATTGAATGTTTCATAGTCAAAGCTGCTTAAATTTTCGAATTTTAAATTTTTATCACATTAAAAAAAATGTTAATTGATGCCAAAAATATGTCTCAGATAAAAAATTTCGTTTTCGTCATTTTTGCCTCTTAAAGTGTAATTTTTTTAAATTATAAAACTTCAAAATTAAATCATTCGAAAAAAATTGTTAAATAAAAAGTAATTTTTAATTTTTAATAGCAAAGTTTTGAGAAACGCTATCGCAACTGAAGGGGGAAAATTCTTTGCATTGGTATTAATAGATCGTAAAAATTGTATTTGATTTATTTTTTGTATCGGCTAGATATAAAACCGTAATCAATTATTTAAATCCATTAAACAATTTTTTTAACTTTTAATTTTGAAACATTTGTTATTATGGATTTTAAAATTGATTATGTTTTTAATATTATGTTAAAGAAACTCAAGGACTCAATTTTATCAAATTTAAACATTAAATTTTTATTTACATTGAAACTCTTCAATAGCCCTCCCTTCTATAACCCTTCCGAGAATCGACGCGACGCCGCGCCGCAGGTAGATATAACAGGAGCTGTGCGGGGGCCGCGGGGTCTGCGGTTGTCACTCAGGCGAGCACTCATGCTTGAACAAACAAAAGCGGAGCGGTCTATAAGGAGTTAGTTCCCACCCATCTCCAGACTCAAAATCGGCACTATAGAAGGGTTTCACTGTATTTATGACTAAAAAAAATTTGTAGGGAATTTAAATTATGAGTATAAATAATTACAATTGCATTGAGTATTTTATGTAACGATATTAAAGTAACGGGAACTAAATATTAATTATTTTGTTTCATAATTCTCAATTTTAATGTGAAGTTTCGAATAGAAATAAGGGTCTTTAGTTGAAGGGTTCCCCGCGGCAAAAAATAAGGTAAAGAGTTTTGACAGTTCTGGGTCAAAACTGAGTAGATCCGACCTATTGGCCTGGGATCGCTTGTAGATACAGGATCTACCTTTGGAGACCCCTGCCTTAGGCCTTGGTAGTAAGGAGTAAAGCTTCAGTACCGCTTGATAGGCCTCGAAAAGGGCTGTAACCATGACGTGTGTCATGAAAAATCTATTTAAACGAGGGCTATTGAAATCTATTTGCTTAATCAAAATGACAACATTTCAGTAGTGGAAAGTTTATATTGCCCTGCAATGGACTAAATTTGAGTAAGTTTGGTATTTGCCGATCAGATAGTATGCATCACTATGTATATCATTTGCTATTGGTTCGGTAGAGTCGGCATGTCTGTGTCGAAGTAGTAGTGTTTAAATAAAGTGAGCACCAGTGAGAGTAGTGTAGCTTGTGACCCTCCTCGGTCCCTCTGATGCCGCCACCCTTTACCCTGAATGCCCTGAATAGAGTGTGGCACTTGCACGAGTGTCTACTCTGGATTCTATCCTACAGGGAGGAGGTGGGAACTGGGATCTGGGAACTGGGAACCGAAGGACCGACCGGCTCTACAGAGAGCTTCGGTCAGTTAAACATGCGCATATTGCATGAAACTGGTAGCAAGAGAGACCAGAGAATCGACCTCTATATTAACACCTTCACTCTGCTAACGTTACCTTTCTCACATCGTTCCCTGCACGATCTTAAGGTACGCTTAAACTTAAACATGCAGAGATGTATCAGTCTCTCCAGGAAGAGCAATGTTCTAGGAGTGAAAAACTCTGAGGATTAATTAGTTGCTGATATTTTGAGTAAAGTTTCCTGAAACTGAACAAGCTGTTGGTTGGGACCAGTAGCTTTTCATTAGTAGAGACAATATTATCTGCCAGAAATTCTGAATCTGATCAACTGTTCTATTGCAAATGCTTTATTCGAGAATACTTTTTACATTCCCATCAGAGAAGCTATTAGATTTGTGTATAATCCCCCACCCCCTCCCCAGTTTTTGTCAAATGTCCACGTTTTGAGACCCTCTGAAACCGAAAAACAGGTTCTTACAAATGTGTCTGTATGTATGGCTGTCTGTATGTCTGTATGTCTGTCTGTGCACACGATAACTTTTGAAAAAAATAATCTATCAGATTGCCCTTTGGCACACTCGTTTAGTGTCCTAAACTAAAGGTTAAGTTCGTTAGCCAGCCATTTTGGATGAAAATTCGAAAAGTGGGCACATTTTGAATATTTTTTATACCACTTTTTTTTTAAAATTCCAAAATTCTCTGTGCACTCATTAATAGTATTTGAAAAGTTGAACAATTTATTCTCATGACTTTTTTTGAAAAATCTACAATTAACAGAGTTAGAGCATTTTCAAAATCCAAAAAAAAAATTAAAATGAACATTTTAAAACAAAAAACGCATGATACGAAAAAAAGTCAAGAGAAGAAAAACGTTGCTTTCCGAAATCCCTACAAGACCATAATAACAATTTTTTTAATTTGGTCGAAAAATTGAAAATTCCAAATTTGATCGTACCAAAAATGTTCGAAACCACATTTTTTCAAGATTTAAAAATTCTATGTACAGTTGTTTATAGTACTCAAAAACTCAAACAATTTATCCATATGACTTATTTCTATAAATAGAAAATCATCTGAGTTAGGGCATTTTTAATTTCCAAAAAAAAACTAAAATAAATATTTTAAGCCAAGCAACACATGATATGAAAAAAAGTCAAAATAGGAAAAACTTTGCTTTTTGAAGGCCCTACAAGATTGTGATAACAACTTTTTTAATGTGATCGAAAAGTTGAAAATTCCAAATTTGATCCTGCCAAAAAAAAAATCAAAAATCCACAAATTCCATTTTTTGGTTAAACTATGCAAGATACGAAAAAAATGAAAAAGCTCAAATGACACGCACTGGAAAAAACTACAAATTCATAATGAATCACTTTTCGACACAAGTTACGAAAAAAAATGAGACAAAACTTGTTTATCTAAAAAAGAGCTATAATTTTTGATAGGGCACGTAGTTTTTGCTTCAGTCGTAAAAAATAACATTCAAAATAAAAATGTTAATTTTTTTTGAAAAAATGACACAAGGTAGACACTAAAATTAACAGACAAAAGTTTTTCGCCTAAAAAGATCTATCAATTTATTATCAATCATTTTTCGATAGGATGAGTAGATTTTTTTTGCGTAAATAATAAGATTGAAAATAAAAAAATTTAATTTTTGAAAAAGCACAGACAACACAAAAGAGGACATAGGCTCCTATATAGGACCCTAAATAGGTTCCTGTATTAGACCCTATGCAGATGCGCAGTATTTTTTATTTAATCGTAAAAAACATTAAAAATAAAAAATTATAAAAACAAGGAAAGAAGAATTAGTATGATTCAATTTTTATGCATATTATGAATTTTAATGATATACATTTATTAAAATAATACATGTTTCAGAGCAGCTTAGAATAAAATTTAAAGCAAAATAAGAAACAAATACAAAAATAATCATGATAAATACAATTTGCTTTTTACTTTGCAATTTTTCAATAGGTTATCCCAGGCAGAGTTACATAAAAAATGTATTATATTTGATATAAAAATTGTACAGTAGGGTGGTCCAAAGTCATACCCGTTGAAATTTTTTTTTGATTAGAGGGCATGCCAAACCGCCAACCCCCCCCCCCCCATTTTCTAAGGTTGCCGGTAAAAACATTCCCTCCAAGTTAGAACCATATCGGTTAATATTATGACGTGCCGCAAAGGCCCTGAAAATCCCATAAGATTAACATGGGGAAATTTTGATTTTCAGAAAAATGGGATTCAGGTTTTTGGATTTAAACTTAGCTTGCGGGAGATATCAGGAATTTGTTAGGGAGTCTCTAATCAATCATTTCCATTAAATTACTTCAAATTTTGATGCATCCACCCCCCTTGTGGAGCCCCAAAAATGCCCCAAAACTGAAATTGACATTTTTGCCCAAAATTGACACATAAATGCTCTGTTTTTCCCTTTTTTGCCATACATTTTTTTTCAAGTTGAATGTTTTTAAGTATTTGTCAACCAATTAACAATTGTGTAAACAATTTTTTTTTCAAATAATTTTCTTTTGCACTCACTCATTGAAAGGTAGATTTTTTATGGTTGATTGGACAATTAGAGATTTTCAGGAATAATGATCTTTGTTTCAAGCATTTAGTATTTGTTTAAACAATGAATTATTATTTAATTGTAATTTTTTCCTAAAAAGAGGTATAAAACTCTAGTTTGAAAAAAAAATTAGTTAGCTTTTCTGCTTATTATTGAATATCTACGTCACTCAGATACTAGTACTTTATTTTGTAATAAATTCTTGTTTGCTTGAATAAATTTTGTTTGTTTAAACAATTCTTTTCGAAAACAAATTTGTGAAATTTCTGTTTTATTGCAATTATTGTGGTAATTTTCCATTGTTAAAAGCTAATTTTTTGTTTTAATTTCCAATGACGTTCAAAAAATACAAAGATTTTTAATTCCTTTGAGAATACTTGTAGCTAATCTGCGAAATCAACATGAACAAAACAAAAACTTACTTAGAGCTTTCAGAGGTCAAACGAGTGTGTCTACGAGGGTGATCTAAAGGAGAAAATTATTAAAATAATTTCAGAACGATAAAATTAAATGTAATTTTTATAGAATGAAGTCTTACTAAAAAAATAAACTTTTCATGACAAATGTTAAACATTTAATGAACAAATATTATAGTTATTTGAAGCATTTTTTTGACGTTTAAATATTTAAAAATAAGCGATATAAGACCAAAAATTTTTCTCTTAACAATGACAAATTACCACAATAATTGCAGAAAAACAGAAATTTCAAACATTTATTTCGAAAAAAATTGTTTAAACAAACTAAACTTCTTTGAACAAATAAGAATTTATTACAAAATAAGGTACTAGAATCTAAATGACGTATATATTGAATAATAAGCAGCAAAGCTAACTAAATTTTTTTTAACCAGAATTTTATACCTCTTTTTAAAAAAAGTTACAATTAAATAATAATAAATTGTTTAAACAAATAATAAATGCTTGAAACACAAATCATTATTCCTGAAAATGACCAATTGTCCAATAAAACATAAAAAATCTATCTTTCAATGAGTGAGGCAAAAAAAATTATTTAAACGAAAATAAAGTGTTTAAACAATTGTTAATTAGTTGAAAAATATTTAAAACCATTCCACTTGAAAAAAAAACGTATGGCAAAAAAATAAAAAAACAGAGCATTTATGTTTTAATTTTGGGCCAAAATGTCAATTTCAGTTTTTTTAGGCATTTTTGGAGCTCCACAAGGGGAGGTGGTGGGGGACTTCAAAATTTAACGTAATTTAATGGAAATGATTGATTAGAGACTTCTCAACAAATTTTCAATATCTCCTGCAAGCTAAATTTAAATCCAGGAACCTGAATCCCAGTCTTTCGAAAACCAAAATTTCCACATGTTAATCTTATGGGATTTTCAGAGCCTTTTGCCGTCTTAATATTAACCGATTTGACTCAAACTTGGAGGGAATTTTTTTCCGGCAATTTCACAAAATGGGCGGGGGGGGGCATGCCCTCTAATCAAAAGTCGGCTTTTTGGACCACCCTATTCTACACTCTTTATACTTATGACGATGACAAAAATAAAAAAGGGGAAAGGAAATGAGAAAATGAAAATTTCATTAATTTTAATTTAGCTAACTTGGATTAGAGGCGATTTTTACCACCACCCCTCTTTTTTAACATAATTTTTTTTTAAGCAGATAAAAGTTACACGTGGTCCTGAGCCCTTCATAAAACTTAAATTATGGTGAGATATCGATTAAGAATTTAGAAGCAGTATTCTTCAAAAAAGTTTTTAATTGAGTGTAGAAGAAATTATGTTTTACCTAGAAACATATTTTTCTTGGATAAGAAATTTCGAGATTTTGGCTTTCACAAAAATTTTTTGAATAAGAAATTTGAACATACATTAAATAATTTTAAACTCTTACGACTAAATTTACTGATCAAAGATGTTTCAAATTATGATAATTTTTTTAAGTCAAAAATGTTCAACATCAGATGTGAATTAGAAGACAAGATGAAATTTTTTATCTTTTAAAGCACAAGACTTTCCTTCATCGAAATTTAAAAAAAAATGATAAAAACATAAGAACAAACTTTCTATTTTGAATGACCAGCAACCTAATGTTTAAGAGCAAAATTGAAATTTGCACAGGATCTTTGATGAAGGAGATAAGGAGCCTTGGTTTCTAAATTTAAAAGATGTTCAAATTTCTGATTCAGTTACAAATATTCTCAGATTAGGTAAAGGCTTTGGTAACCGTATGATGAAAAGTAGGTAAAAATAAATTATGAAATAGTCAAATATGTCAAAACAAGTATATACAAAATTCCGATATGAGATATTGATATCCGATATTGATAACGAAAGGTTTTCTCAAGAACAACCCTGATGTAAGTTGAATGAATGCTGATAAAGACAACACAGTCAAACCTCGTTTATTTCAAGACTCGTTTATTGCAATCCATGATACTCGTCTATCGCAACTTCCCCAACTCCCACCACTGATTGTCACATGTTCCGTATAGCCAATGACAGCGCAGGAGCGGGAATGTATTGTGAGATCACCTTGCGGATACGTGGACTGGTGGGACCCTCTCTCGAGTTGTAATAGACAAGGTGTTTACGTTTCGAAGAAGTTGCAATAAACGAGCTTCGACTGTATTACTGTTTGTGCAAAAAAAAAACAGATTAAGTTAGGGATATGGAGAATTTATTTTCCATTAATGATAATTTTGATTTATAAAATGAAAAACCGGTAAAAACAATTAAAGAAAGGACTTTTACAAGAAGATATAAGATGGGTTGATATTAATACTGAAGATACAGTTTTTTGCAGATGTTATGGTTTGAGAAAGATTCACAGAGATGGCTATCCTTTGAGAACAGCTATTTCAACTATTTATATTCCCACTAAATTTTTGGAACAAACTTCAATTTGGTTCTTAAAGGTTCTATTACAACTTCAAAATACAATATTAAAAATAGCTGGGAATTTCAAGAAATTATTATTCAAAAAACGGTTCCGGATGACTATATAATGATTTCTTTGGATGATGTTGCAATGTTTCCAAGTATAACCTTTGAATTAGTTGAACAAGGTAATTTTAAATAGTTGAGACGACATTAAAACACTTCTCGATTGTGTCAAGAAGAATTCATCAAAGTGATAGTTTTTATTATGAACTCAACTTGTTTTAAATTTAATTGATCTTTTTATAGGCAAAAGTTTGTTACTCCCATTGATTCAGCCATTTCTTCGATTTTAGCGGAAAATTGTTACGGAAGATTTGGAGGTCTTTCCTTTGAAGAATTTCGATTTTGCTTTGCCTTTTCACTTTCGGCATGTTGATGATACCTTTTTAATTTTTTTTAATTGGAATGGAATGGAAGCTTCTAATGTGTCACCTAAGGGTTTACATTTTTCTTACACCTTCTCTATTCCTTTACACACCCTCCACACACTTACTTGGTGGTGGAAGGGGGACCTACAGTTTAAGGTGGGTTCCGAACCACCAATTGTTTTTAGTTGCATTCTTCTATAAAAGTTGCTGATGATTATTGGTGCTTTTAAAATTGTTTATCCAAAACTTCAATTTACTCATGAAATCAAAAGAAAAGAATTAGCTTTTTGGACATAGAAGTAACTAAAGGTCAGGATGGTAATATTATTAGCAATTAGTACAGGAAAGGTACATATTCAGGTAGAGGTAAAAAAAATTTTCCGCCCATCCTTTTTAAAACAAAGTTGCATTGATCAAAAACTTAATTGACAGAGATCTAGGTTTTTCCCGTGTTTTATTTCACAAAGGAAATTTAAATATTGTTAGGAATATCATTTTTCTAAATCATTTCCCACAAAATTTAATTGAGAAACATATTACAATTGAAATGCAACAAATCAAAACCAAACTAAGTAATAATTTTCCTGCAAATAATCAGAAAGAATTTAAGATCACTTTCAAGATTTTTAAAATGACTAACGTGGGACAGACTGGCAGAATTCTTAAGGTAGTTGTCATATTAAAAGTCAGGTATCTGAAAAAAAGTTTTTCTATCATTTTAAGAATCAAAATATTATAATTGTGTCCATTTCAAATAAAAACATTATTTTTGAAGATGTCAGAATTCACATACAAAAAAGCATTCATTTTAACCTTGTCTTTTGCAATTGAATTTTTCTGCTTACCTAACTTTCTAAAAATGATTGCATTTTAATAAAGGACGGCTTCTATTTCCCTGAAAATCTTTCTCTACGACTCTACTTGTTCCAATTTTGAAAGTAAATTTTTCTATGGCTGAAAACGTTTAAACAATTTTTTTATGCAATTATTTTATAAACTAATAATAATATTTTAAGATTATTCAGTTATTCTTAAAATTGGAAACAGTAGAGTTGCAGAGAATGTTTTTCCGGAAAAAATCCCTCATTTACTAAAATGCTATCATTTTTCAAAATTTAATAAGAAGCGACGGTCAGAAAAAATTCAATTGCAAAAAACACGGTTAAAATTCATGTTTTTTGTTGATTTTAACATTTTTTATAAAAAGAAACTTTCTTATTTGAAATTAAATCGCCTATAATATTTTGATTCTTAAGATTATATAAAAACTATTTTTTCAGATATCTGGTTTTTGGAATTTTGATCCTTACTTGATTCTCGGGTGACAGGGAGAGAGCATCGTGGTTTCGTTGCTGTTCCTGCCTGCTCGACGTTTTTTATTTAATTGTCGTTTTTATCGTTGATGATTGTTTTTTACAAATGTTTATATTGTGATTTGATAATAATGAAAGTAAAAAAGTCGAAAGAAAAAAAATTTTAACAAGACAATGAATACAATGACAAATAGCAAACATGCAAAAAAAAGAATATTTACAATAGTGTTTCCTTCCTCGGTCGGTTTCTGTATCAGTCGCGATACCGGTTTCCTACCAGTCTGAGAACGACCTTGGTGTTTATGATAAGTCTATACAGATATTCGTTACTGTACTACTGCACTAGTTTTAAGGTATCTGCACTTATTTATGTATTTGTGGATATTTTATTTCTATGAATATTTATGAATATTTTATTTCAATACCAACAAATCTTTGAAATTCTTTGGAATATTTGAAAAGACTCTGAAATATTTGAAAGTTCTTTTAAATCTTTGAAAATATTTTGAATCAAATTCCCTTCCTTCTCTTTCTTATTTCTTTCGTCTTTTTTATTTTTATTATTGTCAAATCATGATAAAAAATCATTTGCAAAAAATAATCACCAAAGTTACGACACTCATATAGCACCCTTGTGAAAGCAATACAAATTTGAGCAGCTAGGAACAGCAACGAAACCACGATCATCGCACATCGTGGTTTCGTTGCTGTTCCTACCGGCTTCAATTGTGTTGCCTTGATAAGGATGATGTATGATTGCCATAAACTTAGTTATTATTTTTTACAAATTATTTTTGAGTGCGATTTGTAAATAATAAAAATAAAAAAAAAGAAATGACAAAGAAAAGGAAGGGGATTTGGTGAATTGCATTTTCATTTTTCTTTCCTCTTTTTTATTTTTGTACAAAGAATGTTTTCTTTCTTTTGTAGGAAATTTTTTATCTTCTTTCAAATTGCAATAGGAACATTTTATGGTGATTGTCCAAATTTGTTCTTTGAATTCATGGTTTTGTTCTCAAGAATTCTGCACATTAATGGATTATTGGACGTTAAATAAGATTTTAAATTTATTTTAATCTAATTTAAATTTCTCAAATTTCAATTTAGCTGCATAGAAAATTGTCCTGAATTTGGAAAGTATGCATTCAAGTAGTATTTGTCCTTTATACTTTTAATGAATAATTTCGGTAACACCATGATCTCTAAATCACCTCATAATAGAGAAATTAAGTATACCACCTTTTTTTCAAAATTGTTCGAAGTCTCACTTTAGCCAACAATTATAATACCAATTTCCAACTTTAGGTTGAGGAATAATTCAAATTATCCATGAGCTAATAAGTTTTAACTTTTAAGAAATACTAACCTGACTTTTCCCAAAGCTTAATAATAGTAGTTTTATGTTTTGAAAAAGAAATTTCATATTATTACATCGATTTAAGAGATCGTCTATAAACTATGTTAACACTTCAGGAGCGCAGAGAAAGTTCTCACAAAAGATTTCTTGCAAATTAAACTTTTTGGTAGGGAATTTTGGAATTTTATTAAGAATTCGTCTTTTTTTGGTAGTAAATTAAATTTTTTGTTTGAAAATACATATTTTTTAATTGAAAATGCAACTTTTTGGTAGAGCATTTTTTATTTTTATTGAAAATTCATCTTTATAGTAGAAAATAATTGTTTTTGTTTAAAAATTCTTTTTTTTTATTTCGAAAATCAATTTTTTGGTTGAGAATTCTTGAATTTTATTGAAAATTTGTTTTTTCGGTAGAAAATTAATGTTTTTGTTTAAAAATTCATCTTATTGGTTCAAATGTAAACAGATAGGTTTTAAAGTTGAACTACTTTCCCAAAAAAAAATTTTTAATTTTCTTAAAAATTAAACTTTTTGGTTGAGAGTTTTTGAATTTTATAAAGATTCACTTGTTTGATAGTGAATTAATTTTTTGTTTAAAAATACATATTTTTCAATTGAAAATAAAACTTTTTGGTAGACAATTCTTTAATTGTTTGAAAATTCGTTTTTTTTGTAGAAAATTAGTGTTTTTTTTTAAATTCTTCTTTTTTAGTTAAAATTCGCCGTTTCTGGTATTAAACTATTCTTTTTTATTTCCAAAATCAACTTTTTGGTTGAGAATTCTTGAATTTTATTGGATATTCATTTTTTTCGTAGAAAATTATTGCTTTTTTGTAAAAAATTAATCTTTTTGTGTATAAATTAATCTTTTTCATAAAAATTCAACAAATAGGTTCTTAAGTTTTACTACTTTCTTAAAACTTAAACAAAATTTTTGTCTTTCTCAAAAATTAAACTTTTTCGTTAAGAATTTTTGTATTTATTAAAAAATCTTCTTTTTGGTAGAAAATTAATCTTTTTGTTTGAAAATTCATCTTTTTTAGTTTAAAATTCAACTTTTTGTTTGGAATTTCACGTATTTTGTTGAATAAGTATATTTTGTGATAATAAATTAATCTTTTCGTTTAAAACTTAATCGTTGTTAGTTTAAAATTCCACTTTTTGGTTGAGAATTCTTAAATTGTAATAAAAATTTGTCTTTTTTGGTAGAAAATCATTCTTTTCGTTTAAAAATTCATCTTTAATATTTGAAAATTCAACGTTTTGATTCAGAATTCTTAAATTTTGTTGAAAATTCGTTTTTTGGCAGTAAGTTTAACATTTTCTATGAAAAATTTTTTTTTCATTTGAAAAATCATATTTTTGTTTAAAAGTTCATCTTTTTGGTTATAAATATGACAAGAAGGTTTTAAAGTTGAGCTTTTTTGGATGGCGATTCAAAATTTTAGTTTAAAATTTATCTCTTTGTTTGTAAATTGAACTGTTATGTTGTAAATTAATCTAGTTTAGTTGAAAATTCAACTTTCGGGTGAAGAGTTCTTGTATTTCCTTCGAAAGTTTTCTTTTTTGGTATAAAATTAACTATTTTATCAAAATTTTATATTTTTAATTTGATAATTGAACTGTTTTGTATAATAAATTCCTCATTTTATCTTGAAAGTTCATTAATTTAAAAGGCAAAAAAAAACTCAAATATTTGGTAGAAAACTCGTTCTTTTTTTACAATTAAACATTTTTTTTTAATTAAAAGTTTGACTATTCTATTTTTGGTCAACTGTCAGATAAAATTCTATTAGGTAAATTTCAACACTTACTCTGAAAATGACTTTTTCATTTTAATTGTTCATTTATCACCGAAGTTGACTTGACTTGGTATAAGCACAAAAAAAATCGGGTTTTACCTGAAGGCTACGTTAATTTCTGGGGGGGGGGAGGGGTGTCATAACCAAATCAATGGTTGTCAATCAGGGAAGGGTTAAATATTTCCCAAAGTTGGTAACGTAGTTAATGAATGATCCCTAACCGATTTCAAGACCCAACCGACACATCATAATAATGTAATTTAAACTGGTAACCTGTTCCGTTTAAATCATGACATTGTCAGAGGTTATGTTACCTGGGACCCTAAAATAAAATTTAAACAGAGAAGAAAAAATACGAATTCTCACAAAATCTTCATTGAAAATTTCCCGAATTCTATAGCCTAAAAACAAAGTGTAACAGGAAGGTTCTGGCTACCCTCTGTTGTAAATAAGGCACCGCAAATTCCCCTGAAATTGGAAAGTATACATTCAATTAGGATCGTTACTTTATACTGCTGAGTATCGCACACCTTAGAATTCTAAAAGGAAAGAAAAAACACCAATATCTAGCCAAATCGTGAGTGAAAATATCCCGAATTCTATAGAGGTATAGACTATAGACTATAGAGTATAGAGTGTAGCCTGAAGCCAAAGTGTAATAGGAAAGTTCTTTAGGCGACAAGCGTGACACTATAGAAGTAATTGCAGAAAGTTGTGAAGCTCGCAGTTTGGTTTGGCTATTAGGGAGAATTTTTCACGCTCCTCGCCCCCAAATAGGTGCAGGTCAGGGCCGCCAATATTTAGAGATGATCCCAAAGCCGAGGTACTAGACTACTAGAACTAGACAACCAGACAAAATCTTGGATTTGAGTGCATCATCTCGAGTGGCGGATAAAGGTTTGACAACGCGACAATATTTTGAACGGTTCATCGATCCGTGAGTAAACGGTTTAAAGAAGACCGATCCTAGCTAGCTATATACTTATGCCTACTTATAGACATACCTCCCCGGACGGTCGGGTCGGGAAACACTGTGTCACCAGCAAAACCTCGTAGTTGGTTCGCTGCCTTTGTAGGTCGTAAGTATGGGCAACTTGTTGCACGAAATTCATGCCTGACGGGCTTCGACGAATGAGGCTCATACCTCATAATTGTCCCCGTGTCGTTGTCATTCTCGTTGTCGTTGTCGCAACGGATCATCTGCGCGCAGCTGCTGCCCACCTCTCGATATCCCATCTCGATGTCGGCAAAATAGAAAATACTTCCAAAAAATAATCCCTCCAAAGAGAAATAGAAGCTCTTCAGACATTTCCCGGAATTTCGGCAAACGATCTCATTTTTTTTCTATGCAACCACTTCTTAGATGAGGTGCAAAACTGATCTTGGTTCGAGATTCTTCGACCCGGGAAGAGAATTGAAATACAGTTTTTGGGAGTACAATGAATATCATAATATACTCTCTTAAAAACTTCTCTTGGACATTTCTACGACATGCATTGAAAATTTATTTCCAAAACGTAAGGTAACGCTAGAATACATAATGTTGCTGATTCCAATTACTGACATTGATATGGTACCTGACATGTAATGGAAAATTATAAAGCGAATTTTTTTTTAATGTACATTATTTCTCAGAACACTTGTTCCGGAAAAAAAAATTCTGCCGGTGCCAAAAATTTTCTTAACATATAGTATAAAATGCGCGTATTTATGGAATTCAAAGAATTCATGGAATTTAAGGGATTCGTGAAATTCGTAGAATTAAAGGTATTCATATAATCCCAGAATTCACGGATTTCATCAAATTAGCGGAATTCATGGCATTTACGGAATTCAGGAAATTCCCGGAATTCAACGAATTCACGGAATCCAAAGAATTCGCGGAATTCAAGGAATTCGTGAAATTTAAGAGATTCTCGGAATTCATCGACTTCACATAATTTATGTTATTGGAAAATTCATGTAATTCACGGAATTCACTGAACTTACGTAATTTATGGAATACACGTAATTCACGTAATTCACGGAATTTAAATAATTCGTGAAATGCAACGAAATCATAGAATTCATGAAACTCAAGAAATGTATTAAATTCATTAAGTTAATAAAATTAAATTAAATCACGAATTCACGATATTTATGGAATTCATGGACTTTAATGAATTCCTTGAATTCCACGAATTCCGTAAATTTTTCGAATTTCGTGAATTCCACGAATTCCGCAAATTTCGTGAATTTCTTAATTTCCATGAATTCTGCGAATTACATAAATTGCTCGAATTCAGTAAATTTCGTAATTACAGTCTACTCCTTAAATTTCTCGAATTACGTGAATTTTATAAATTGCGTGAATTCAAAAAATGGTATGAATTCCGAAAATCCAGAGAATACTGTGATTTTAGTGAATTCCTTGAATTTCGTGATTTAAGTAAATTACTTGAATTCTATCAATTCCGTGAATACCTTCAGTTACACTAATCCGTAAATTCCCCTTATTCCTGGAGTTTCATTAATTCCGTGAATTTTACGATTGCCATTCATTTCGTGGATTCCTTTAATTTCGTGATTTTCATAAATTCCATGAATTCTTTAAATTCCATAAATTCCATGAATTCCATAAATTTCGTGATTTCCTTGAATTCCATGAATTCTATTAATTCCGTGACTGTCAATTTCATGAACCCCGCGAATACCATAGATTTCGTGAATTTCTTTATTTCCATGAATTCCGTGAATGTCATGAATTCAGTGAATTTCAAGTGTAGAGTTCCAAACATTTTTGACATTGTAGATGAGAAGGAATTAGAAACAGAAGAATTGAAATTTTTTGAAAATCGACCTAGTTGTGTAAAATATTATCGAGGAATCGCAGAAAGTTTTTCTATGGCAAAGGATTGTATAATAACTAAGGTGGCTCAAAAAATTCTTTTTTTTCTTCTAAGATGGTACACGAGAAAAACGTTCATTTTTGCGTAATATTACCCCTGAATTTTGGCAGAATTAAAAAATATAAGTTTTAGGGGTCTTGAAATAAAATGAACATTTAATTTACAAATATCAGTTGCGAAGGTTGGGGGGGAGGGGGCACTAAATATATATTTTTTCATTTTCCCGAAAATGCAACCCTATTATGAAAAATTTCGAATAGAGTGTTGACTTTACGGATTTTACTAAAAATCGAAAATAATCAGTTTGAAAATAATATAATTTCATATGTGTGTGTGTATATATATATAATGTATTTTTTCAAATGCAGATTTCTCCAAAATTACTTAAGCTATTTCGATGTTTCTTTTTTTTTAATTAATAATAATAAATAGTAGCTTATGTTTATATAAATAAATTATTCAAATCCTAATTTCTCGAATATAATACACTTTAAACTTGAAACAGTAAAAACTGACTAATTCGACGACAATTTTGACTGATTCAAATAATGCGGATTCGACGACTAACGTATCAGTAAAAATTTACCCTAAAAGTCAGTCAATTTGACTTACTAATGTACTCAATAAATTTTAGTTATCCAATAAGTTGAATTTTCATCTAAAAAGTCAGTTTTCCAATAAATATGGAATAATTACATTTTTAATTAGGAAATTTAATTTTCAAGACAAAAAAGCTAATTTTCATCATAATATAGTGAACTTTTCGAGAAAAACGATGAATTTTCAACTAAAATTATAAATCATTAACAAAAAGAATTGATTTTTTAAAAAGCAGTTCACCTAGTAAAAAAGTAGCTTAATTTTGAAAAAAATCGATTTTCCGCAAAAAACATTAATTTTCTACCAAAAAGGGTACATTTTCAAGAAATTAAATGAATTTTAAACCAAATAAATCAATTTTTAAACTAAACAAAATTTATTTTAAAAAGAATCAATTAAAAACAAAATGGTTACATTTTCAATGAAACAGATGAATTGTCAATCAAAATGATAAATGACTTTAAAAAATGAATATATAACTCAGCAGTTCAACTCTGAACCGAGTAGTTCAATTTGTTTGAAAATGATAATTTTCCGACAAAAAGATTGATTTTCAACCGAAAAAAAAAACAATTTTTCACAAAGCACATCAATTTTTAACTAAATAATTGAATTTTCAAGAAGAAAAAATCAATTTTCAACTATAAATGGAATGTTTTGTTGAAAATTCGTCTTTTTTTGGTTAAAAATTCAATTTGTATGAGAAAATTCGTCTATTGGCTTGAAGGTTTAAGAATTTAGGTTAACTTTTACTTCTTTCATGACTGAAAAATCTTTGTTGGAAATTCGCCTTTTGTTTATGAAATTAATTTTTTTTAATAAAACTTTCACCTTTTTTGATTGAATTATCAACTATTACACTTTTTAGTTAAGAATTAATCTTCTTACGTCAAAAATTTAATTGTTTTTTTGAAAATTTTATTTTGTTTAAAAATTCAAATATTTTGTAAAGAAGTCCTCTTTTGTGGTAGGGAAATCTTTTTTTTTGTATCAAAATAAAAATTCAAGGGATTATAACTTCAACTAAATAGTGCAAATTTTAAATATTTTATTCAAAATTTATTTTTCTTTTGTTTCTATTATAAATTTTATCACTTGGTTGAAAGTCAAACTATTTGTATATGAATCCGTATTTTGTTGTTAATAATTTATCATGTTATTAGTTAAAAACTTCTTTCTGTGGTTGAAAATTGATCCATTTTATTTTCTGTTGAAAATTGTTCTTTTTCAGTTAAAAATTCCACTATTCTTTTGAAACAATTTCGTTTCAAATTTTTCTTTATTAGTAGAAACTAAATTTTCTTGGCAAAAAATTCATCTGTTTGGTTAAATTTACCTGTTTTTTTATTTATAAAGAAAACGCTTTTGGTTGAAATATACTACTTGGTTGAACTAATTCGTTACAAATTCATTTTTTTTAAATTCGTGATTTTAATTGAAAATTCATTACTTAAGTTGAAAATTAAATTTTAAAAAAATGTATGGTTAAAAATCAATAACATTAATTGAAAATTTGGCTATTCCTTTCTTGGATTAAAATTTTTTTCAGTTGCAATTTTATCTAGTTGGTTGAAGATTCACTTTTTTTCTATGTTGAAAGTCCGTCTTTTTAGGTAGAAAATTAATCTTTATGTCAAAAAATATACTTTTTTAATTCAGCTATGGTAGATTGAAATTAGAACTGCTTTGGTAAAAATTTATCATTTGTAACAATGATTTATTATTTAAGTTGGAAATTCATATATTTTGTAAAAAAAATTATTTGGATATTAATTTTTTTAACTGAAAGTTTAAGTATTCCATTTTTATTGTTGCATTGGACTTTTTGTTTAAAAATTCAACTATTTGGTTAAAAATTGACGTATTTTGTTAAAAATTCGTTTTTTTCGGTTAAAAATTAATCTCTCAATTTCTTAAAAAGTTGCTCATAAAAAGATTAAAATCATCACGTTTATTTGCCCATAAGAGGAAGAATCGTGCGATCTGATCGTTAAACTTGAAGTTCATCCTCCCGATAAAGCTTGCAGGCTCTCGCTCTCGCTCTCGAAGAACAAAACTCTGATCGCTATAAATTTATTTATGCCAAAGCATGCTCGAATGCTGCACTACTGGTTCCCGATAAAGCGACTGCACGAGTCGCATGAATACCGACACGAAGATGCGTAATTCAGTACATAATCGTTACTTTACTCGCGGTTGGAGTATCGACGGGAAGTGAGTATAGTCGGGAAGAGAGTATATGTGAGACGCGAAGTGAGTATAGTACTGGTCCGAGCATCGCCCCGCATTGCATTTTCCGCAAACGGAGCCATTTAGCCATTTAGCCATTTAGTTAGTCTTTCGCCAACTGGGGACATAACGAGAGATGCCAGAAGTGTTCCAGGTGGCAGCTGAGACGACATACCACACCATAGCAAATAGCAAACAGCAAATAGCAATAGCACATCCCGTTTCCGTACATAGGTCGTGCGTCGTGCTTCTCCGAGCTTGGCTGGCACGCATGCCGTCAACCTGAGTCTCGAGCAGAAGAAGGAAAATCATTTTTAACGAAGAAAAAAAATTTTTTAACCTTCAAATGTGGTCATGCGGTCACACAGACCGCACCATGATTTCATCCCTCCAGGTCATGATTATCAGCATCTTTATCACAGTGTTAATTAATCATCCTTACACTCTAAAATTAAGTTAAATTAAATTTAAAATTAACAGATGAATTATTCAATATTACTGACTGAATCAGTCACTTGAAATCACTGATTTTTAATCAACAACTATTTGCTTTCTATGAACAAATTGAAAATTTATCTCTAAATTAAATTTCTTCATTAAATTCCGGATTTTTTCGTGGCACGTAGATGTTTCGTTTGATAATACGTAATTCAAATTAACCATAACTAACTGGTTTTTACATTGAAAGTTACGTATTAGATCAACAAAAATGACTGATTTAATGTGTGAAAGTTACTGCTTATTTAATTCCAAATCTTTAGATCAATTTATCTTTATTGGTAGAAAATAAATCTTCTTTGCTCAAAATTCTTCATTTTTTTGAATAAATTCAACAATTTTTTATTTAAAATTAAAATTTTTGGTTGAAATATCAGCTGTTACAATTTTTCGTTCAAAATTTATATTGTTTGGCTTAAAAATAAACTACTTGGTTGAAATTTAAACTACTTTCTTAAAATCAAAATTTTTTCATCAATAATTCATCAATTTAGTTTAAAACGAGTTTTTTTGTTGTTTGAAAATCAGTTTTTAAATTGGACATTTATATTTTTCATTTTTTGTTGAAAATAATTTTTTTAACTTCAAAAAATGTAATTGTTAAAAATTGATCTTTTTGTTAAACATTTTATTATTTGATAGAAAATTAATTTGATTTGTTGAAATTTTATTCAATGATAGTTGATTTTGTTAATTAAAATTCGCACTATTCTACTTTTTGTTAAAAATTCCTGTTTTTTTAGCTCAAAAGTCAACTATCTGGTTGTGGATTCAACTATTTTGTTAAAAACTCGTGTTTTTTTGTTGAATTACTCTGTTTTATTATTTATTTAAAAATAAAATTTTTTCAGTCGAAATATCAACTATTTTGATTTAAGAGCTCGATTTTTTCAGAAACTTTTTTTCAAATCGAAAATTCAAGTATTTGGTTGAAATTTCATGTATTTCGTTGAAAATTTATCTTTATTAGCAGAAAATAAATCTTTTTGTTTGAATTCAACCGTTTTGGATTTAAAATAACACTATCCTTTGGTTGAAAAATCAACTATTCGGTTGAAAGTTGAACTATTTTGTTAACAATTCATTTTCTTTGTTAAAGATTCAGCATTTTAGTTTGAAATTAGTTTTTTTTAAACTGGAAATTGAAGTTTTTCCATTTTTTTTTGTATTACAATCCTTTTTCTTCGAAAACAAATGTTATTTGCTGAAAAATAATACTTTTAGCTAAAAATTAAATATATTATTTAGTTAAAAATTTAATTAGTTTCTTGAATTTTTTTATTGAAAATTAATTTTTTAATTGAAATTTGCACTTTTCAATTTTTGGTTGAAAATATATGTTTTTTGGTTAAAAAGTCAGCTATTTGGTTAAAGATTCAAATATTTAGTCGCAAATTCGTTGTTTTTATGGATAAACTCAACTGTTTCATTTAAAATTAAAACCGTTTTTTTAATATCAAATGTTTTTTATTTAAAATTGAAATCTGTTGTGGTTTATTTGATTTCAATCATTTTTTTTTGCGAAATAAACTTTTTCGATTGAATATGAATTATTTTCAATAAAAATTGATCTTCCTTTTTCAAAATTTGTTTCTTTTTGTTGAAAATTAATTTTGCAACTAAAAACGTATTTATTCCATTATTAATTGAAAATTGATTTTTTCAGTTAAATACTCGTCTATCTGGTTAAAATGTCATATATTTTGTTGTAAATCTGTTTTAACTGAAAGTAAATAAATCTTGTTTGAAAATTCATCTTTTTTAGTAGAAAGTCAATCTTTATTGCACAAAATAATTTTTGTATTGAAAATTTTACTTTTTTTAAAGATCTATCATTCTAGTACAAAATTCGTCTTTTTGGTTAAGAATTTAAATATTTGGCTGAAAATCGTTTTTTTTCTCGTTTAAACTAATTTTTTTAAACTGACAGTTCAAGTATTCCATTTTTTGTTACATTTTTTTTTCAAATTGAACTAGTTGAAATGAAAATTCATATAGTTTATCGAAAATTATTTCTTTTTGGTAGAAAATTAACCTTGATAGCGCAAAATTCAATAGTTTTTTTAATTCAGCTACTTGGTTGAAAGCTGAATTGTTTGTTATAAATTTCTTTATTTCAGTTTAAGTTTCATTATTTTAGTTGAAAATTCCTCTCTGTGGATGAAAATTGGTCTTTTTCAGTTGAAAATATTTTGTTCCAAAATTCTTCATTTTATGTGGTTGAAAATTAAATTTTTAGGTTAAAAATGGTTGTATTTAGAAAAATATTCAGAGGGATAAACAAAAGTTTGGTTGTTACAACCAAATTTTTGGTGAATTTAGAAGCAACAAAACCGTTGAATTAAGTTATTCGGATTATTTTTATGTACCGTTAGGCTGATCGAACTAAAAAGTTTATTACGTTCAACAACATTTTTTCGTGTACACCAAAAACATTTTGTTTTGTAAACAAATACACTCTTTAGAATTAAACATTATTTTGTCACCAAAATAAAATTATTTGGTTGAAGTAAACAAACTTAAAAAAAAGGAAAACTGGTATTTTGTAAACAGACAATAACAAATATCTTAATTAATCGAGAAGACGCTAAAGTTAGAAAAATTAATTGATTCAATAAATGCTTTTAATTTGCAAAGAATTGGCTGAACTAATCACGACTTATTTTCATCAAAATAATCAATGATTGTATAAGAAATTGCGATAAAACCGAAATACTTCTCTTGATATACAATTTATTCTACTAAATCAAAGTCAAATCGAGGACGATCTATCACCACTGTCACTTTCTGTAGGAATCTAACTCTAAATAACAAACATTCTTAATTAAAAAAATAGTTGTAGCATTTTTCGAAAAAATAGTTGACACTATTTACACGATAAAACTTTATTTTATTCAAAAATTCTTTCGAAAGTCTCGAAATTCAAATGATAATACGTTATTTTCTCTGGCATATCAGCTAATATCAGTCATATTGAAAACTGGGGCTTTGGACTTCTGCGCAGACGCATTCGTGTCTTTGGTAGAAGCAACCAAATAATTTGGCACAAATAACCAACGGTTCGAAGATGTTGCAGTTTGTTGGTTTACTAGTCTATACAATACTTTGAAAAAAAAGCCACCTGTATAGTTGATTTGCTCCAATGGTGTATATCTTCTTTCAACCGTGTTTTATGATTAGCTGATGTTAATTAATCTAGATAAGGTAAGAATTTAATCAGAAGATGTTGGATTATGTTGGTATACTGGTCCATACAATCCTTTGGCAGAACCCACTTATAAAGTTGGTTTATTCCATTGTTGTATCTTCTATTAACTGTCTTGTATGATGAGCTGATGTTAATTAATCTTGACCTGGTAAAAATTTATTTAGAAGATGTTGGATTTTGTTGCTATACTGGTCCATACAACCCTTTAAAAGAAATCACCTGTATAGTTGATTTGTTCCATTGGCGTATATCTTCTTTCAATCGTGTTTTATGATTAGCTGATGTAATTGATCTTGATCTGGTAAGAAATAAATGACAAGATAATTGATATTGTTTGTATACTGGTTCATACAATCCTTTGAAAGGACCCATTTGTATAGTTAGTTTATTCCATGGTTGCATCATCTTCGTACCTTGTTGTAAGATTTGCTGATTTCTATTGATGCTGTTAACTTGAGAATTCAATTAGAAGATGTTATATTTTGTGACTATAATGGTCCTTACAATTCTTTGAAAGAACACATCTGTACAGTTGTTTTATTCCATTGTTGTATCTTCTTCCAAACGTGTTGCCTAAATAGCTGATTTTAATTGAGGTTAATAAGGTGAGAATTTAATTAGAAGGTTTTAGATTTTGTTAGTTCATTTCAATCATTCAATTTATTTAATCATTTGAATGCACATATCTGTTTAGGTGGTTTCTTCCATTTTGCATCTTCTTCAAACCGTCTTGTATGATTAGCTGATGTAAATTGATCTAGATTAGGTGAGAATTTGATTAGAAAATGTTGGATTATGTTGGTATACTGATCCATACAATCCTTTGGTAGAACCTGATGTTACTTGATGAAGTAAGAATTTTATTAGAAGATGTTGGGTTTGTTTGCTGGCCCATATAATCCATTGAATGCACCTATCTGTTCAATTGGTTTTCCCCATTACTGTATCTTCTTTCAACAGTCTTATATAATTAGCTGATGTTAATTGATCTTGATCAGGTAAGAAATTAATTAGAAGATATTGCATTTTGTTGATTACTAGTCCATACAATCCTTTGAAAGAACTCACCTGAATAGATAGTTTGTTCCTTGTTTTATTTTCTTCCAATACTGATATATGATTAGCTAATGTTAATTAATGTTAATCAAGTAAGAATTCAATTAAAACATGTTGGATTTTGTTTGACTGGTATAACCACAGAATTCAAAATCTTCTAATTAATTTCTTACCTGGTCCACATCAACCACTTCTTTAGTAATCACAACATTTTTGGTAATTACAAACAAATTTTCGTAATTAATATCTATTCTAACATCTATTTAACTGTCAGCTCGTGAAAGCCAGGAATCAGAACTCGATTAGATAATCATTTTCAAGTCTATGCAATATCAGGTGAAGCTAGTTGGAAAAAAGTAAATTCACGAGCACGACTGTATGACCATGTATCTATATGGTATACACACAGTTTTAGCGTTCACGCGCACGAACACACTACCTAACTCATACCAATTGAAGCAACATGCCACATCATTACGCTCCGCTAATTAATTGTGATTTATCGGCTCCAAAATGTTCGATGTACCGATCGGATGTTGCACGAGGAAATAACGTCGACTCGCCGGGCGAGATTCAAGGAGGCATTCTAGACAAGGCTCGTTAGCATCGACTAAAGCTTATTCTTTCATTTTTTCACTTCAAAGGGTAGTTATGAAAAAGTACTTCGTTAACCAAACATGTGTGACTTACTCCTGATTGTACTTTATAAATTTAATTTCAGAGTACAATCAAAATCGCATCAGCAAATTCCGGCGGAAATTGAGATTCTAACGTCACTTCCGATATAGTTTACTATGTCCTAACTTAGCAAAACATTTGTCATAATTTATAATTGAAAGAAACATTTATCATTGAAATAAAGTCCTCAAATTGTACAAATAAAGTTCTTCTTTTTTCATAATTTTAGGGAGACTATAATTTAGGGGTAATGGGGACGGAATAGAGAAACTGATTGGTGAGTACTCTATAGTCTATATGCTAAAGGATTTTCTTTAAATTCTTTTTTCTCAAAGGATGGTTCTAATTGGAGCTCTTAACATGCACAATCGAGATAAGATCAAAAATTTACTATTTTATAGTTTTATTTGTATAATATTAGACGTCTACTAATTTCAAAAAATAAGAACATTTTGAAAAATTTGGTGTTTTAGTCCCATATGCTGGAAGCTCTTCTTTTAGTCCCATTTTGTTCAGGAATGGCTTAAAATGAAGCAAAATGGCTCAAAATGTAAAATTGAGATAATAAAATGAAATTTGTTGCGTTTCTTTTTTTATTGTTTATATCAGTATTTCAATAATAAGAAAAATAAGGGAAATTGACTTTTTAGACCCCTGTTCTGGAAGCTTTTCTTTTAGTCTGATTATCTTCGGATAATTGAAGTACTCAAATTGTACTCAAAGTGCTCAAATTGAAGTACTTGTTATTTAGTATTAAGAAAAAATAAAATTCGCGATGTTATGGTTGTCTCTCTTTATATTAGCGAATAAAAAATATACACAATTGAAAAAATTCGGTTTCCTAGCTCCTATGATGGAAGATTTTTTGAAGTATGATTTTCTTCGGAGATAGCTCAAAATAAAACTTCCGGCATGTGGAATTGAGATACATAAATACAATTTTCTGTGTTCAATTTATTTATTTTTTTTTATATTAGTGATTTCGTAACAGGAAATATAAGAAAAATACTGAAAATTATATTTTTATACTCTTGTGGCAGCTTTTCTTTTAGTCCGATTTTCTTCAAAAATGGCTCAAATTAAAGCTCTTAGCATGTAAAATTTAGATAAGATAATAAAATTTGTTATTTTATAATTTTTTTATATCACTGCTTAAGCAATAAGGAAAAACGGGAAAATTTGCTTTCTCAGACTCTTCTGCTAAAGCTTTTATGTCAATCGGATTTTCTTCGAGAATAGTTGAAAACAAAACTCCTGGCATGTAGAATTGAGATAATGAAATAAAATTTGCTATGCTTTTTTTTATGTTTGTTGTTTAATAAAAATGAAAATGAGAAAATTTTCTTTTTAGACCCCAATTCTGAAAGCTTCTTTTCAACCGAATTTTTTTTCGCGGACGGCCCAAATTGAAGCGCTTACCATTCAAAATTTAAAACAGTTAAATTTGTTTTTTTATAGTTTTTCTTTATATTGATGACCAAATGATAAGAAAAATGGGTAACATTTGGTTTTTCAGACTACAATTTTGAAAGCTAGCTTTTAGTAGCTATTAGCTTTTATTAAAATTCTTTTCGTGAATAGCTCAAATTAAAGCTTTTGCATGTAGAGATTAAGGTAAAAATTACAATTTGCTATTTCATAGTCTTTTTTATACCAGTGCTTAAAAAATATGAAAATTGAGTAAAAATTTATGTTTTAGTCACTTCAGCTGGCATTTTTTCTTTTCGTCAGGTTTTCTTCGGGGATTGCTCAAAATTAAGCTCCTGGTATTTTGAATGAAGATATAAAACAAATCTGCTGTTTTTCATTTTTTATTTTTTGAAAATAGTGCTTTAATAATACGAAAAATCGGGAAAACTTGCTTCTTAGACCCTTATTCTAAAAGCTTTTGTTTTAGTCCAATTTTCTTTGAGATGGCTCAAATTAAGGCCCTTGGCATGTCGAATTTAAAACCAATGAAATTGGCTCTGTTTCAATTTTTCTTATTATATCAATGATTTAATAATAAGAAAAATGGGCAAAATTTTGTAAAAAAGTTTAATTTTAGGACCCCTCTGCTGTGAGCTTTTCTTTTATTCTGCTATTCTTTGGGAAAGTATTAAATTGAAGATCTTAGCATGTAAAGAATTAAGATTAAGCCTTAAATTTTCTTGTCTTTTTTTTATATCAGTGGTGTATATGATCATCAAATCAACATATATAATTTGTTTTTTTTTATTTTTTCGATATAAGTGGTTTGAAAATAAGAAAGATAACCATTTTTTATAACTTCAGTTCACCTGCCGACCTCTTCATGGACTAGTTTGTAATTTTTTTAAAGTCTTTTTTTTTTAATACTTATAGAAATTTTTTATTTGTCTAAATCTGATCAGGGCCAAACCAGATTACTAAAATTAGGAATCGATCAATATTTATCTTTCTTGTGCTAATTTATTACTTCAAATTTGCAACCTTGCTGATCAACTCTTAGAAATTATGTTACGGAGGCTAATGCTGGCTTGCAAATTAGAGGGTCTAGAACCATCAATCTATAAGCATCGATCTAGAAGTTAATTTGCCAAACTCTTCACGGACTAGTGTTAGATTTTTTTAAAGTCTCATTTTTTAAATACTTACAGACATTTTTAATTCGCCGACAGCTTAGCAGGGTGAGACCAGATTACTAAAATGATGAATCGACAAATATTTATTTTTTCTAGTGCTAATTTCTTATTTTGAATTTGAAACCTTGCTGCTCAACTCTTAGAAATATGTTACGGAAAATAATGCTGGATTGCAGATTAAATAGTTTAGAAGCATCTTTCTAGAAGCATCGATCTAGAAGTTCACTTGCCGACCTCTTCACGGAATTATTTTTAATTTTCTGAAAGTCTCATTCGTTAAATACTCATAGACATTTTTAGTTATTGAAAGCTTATCAGAGTGAGACCAGATTGCTCAATTGATGAATCGCTAAATATTTATTTTTCTAGTTCTATTTTTTTTTAATTTGCAGCCTTGCTAATTCGGGCGTGCAGATTAAATAGCCCAGAAGCATCAATCTAGATTGATCTAGAAGCATTGATCTAGAAGCACCGATCTAGAAGCATGAATCTAGAAGCATCTAGTCCCAAACTAAATAAGATAATTTGATTAAATACCTTAAGGAAAAAATTCTCTTCTTATTTGAAATGGGTAATTTAAAGACTCCTTATAATGAAGTCAGCATTTACTCTTTACTGGAAAGAGTTGCAAATCACAGTGGAGCAAAAAGGCATTAATCCACACGACTTTAAGCGCGTGCAGAAACGACATACTTATAAGTATCGTGCAAGATTCCCTAAACGGCACTCGTCTTCTGAAAAATCATCGCAAATACTAAACCATGCGCAGAAACGTTCAATGGGGAGGCCGCATGCATTTCGCATAAGCGCCGCCGACTTTTTGTGCAGCCTCACCTTGTTGATCGACATAAACATTACAGCGGCCCCCGGCTCACCGCGCGGCAGTGCGGAAAGGGAAGACTTTACTCCCGGCTTTACGGGGCGAAAACGTGGTGCGACGCGATCTGCGAGGCAAGTGGCACATACGAAAAACGCTGTCCTCTCATTTCTACGCTTTTTCTACCAGAATCAACCTCTTCCATTTGCGTACGCGAGATGCGACGTTTCAAGATAAAAAAAGTTTGCCAACTCGCATTAACAATTCGAAGGACTCATGTGACAATGACTCTAGTCAATGCCATCTCCTTCCAGCTTCTATTTATTACAAACCAGGAAAAAAACACGCTTCATTCTGAAAAACAAAACTGCATAAACATAATTGTGTTGATTCAATTCATTTGCAATTTTTACTGAACTGAACTAAATCAGCATGTTCATGCTGATCCAGTTTATTTCTAGTAACGCCATATTTCTTTTCTTAGATTTCCTCAAATAGTATGAGTTTCGAATTAAAGTTGGAGCCTACGAATTTTATCTGATTGATATAAAAATTGACTCAATTTTTTCGTGAATTAACAAAGTAGTTCAACTTTCAACGAAATAGTTGAATCTACAACCCAAGCTAATTCCTTTTCAACTAAACAATTGTATTTTTAATCAAAATGGATGAAATTTCTAGTGATCAGACGAATTCTCAAGAAAGTAAATTAATCTTGAACAAAATAGTCGAATTGTCGACGAAAAAGATTCATTTTCTGCCATTAAAGATAAATTTTCAACATAATTAATAATTTTTTAACCAAGAGGATTAATTTTCTACTAAAAAAGAAGAATTTTTAACAAATTACAGTAGTTTTAAACCAAAAATATTAATTTTCTACTGAAAAGGATGATTCATCAAAATTCATAAATTTGTGAAATATAATATTAATTTTCTATTGTAAAAGTCGAATTTTTAGTACATTTCAATCAAAAAAAGTTGCTTACTATTAAAAACGATACATTTTCAACAGTTTAAAATTGTGATAATAAAGATCACAAAATTCACCTGCTTTAGCAGAAATTACATCTTTCTTGGATAAAAAAGAAACTTTTTTGTTAAAAATTTAACAATTTTGTTGAAACATCATACTTTTTGGTTGAGAATTCTGTCGTTATTACAAATTCATTTCTTTTAAGAGAAATTTTAATTTTCTTGGATGAAATTCAACTGGTTGGTTGAAAATTAAACTATATTGTTAAAAATTTATACTTTTTGGTTACAAATTCTACTGTTTTGTTGAAAATTGAACTATTTGGTAGAAAAACTACTTTTTGCTTACATTTATTATTTTGGTATAGAAAAGAGAACAGAAATAATTTCTGGATGAAAATTCAACTATTTCTTTGAATTTTTTTAATTAAAAATTCATTTCTCTTAAGAGAAATTTCACCTTTTTGAATAAAATTCAATGGTTTGGTTGAAAATTAAACTATCTTGCTGAAGACATACTTTTCAGTTTGAAAATTCCACAACTTTGTTGAAAATGGAAATATTTCGAAGAAAATTTTCTTTTTGCTTACATTCATTATTTTCTTGTGGAAAACGGAACAGAAATTATTTCTGGATGAAAATTCAACTATTTCTTTAAATTTAAAAAAATAAAAAATTAATTTGTTCAAAGAGAAATTTCCACTTTCTTGTATAAAATTAAACTGTTTTGTTAAAGAGTCATACTTTTTATTTAAAAATTCTACTATTTTCTTGAAAATTGAACTATTACGTAGAAAAATTTACATTTTATTTAAAATTTATGATTTTGTGTTGAAAAATAAACTGAAATATTTTCTCGACGAAAGATCAACTTGAAAAGAAAATTTGTCGTTTTTACCATTAAAAATGCCCCCATTTTAGTGCAAATCTCATACTTCTTGGATAAAAAGACTATAAGCTATAGAATTCTAATATTTTGTTAAAAATGTATCCTTTTTGGTTGAAAAATTTGTCTTTTTGAAATGGAAATTCAATTTTTTTTCGTAGAAAATAGTTTTTTGTTAAAAAATCATGTATTTTAAGAGAAATTTCATCTTTTAGGATAAAAATGCAACTGTTTAGTAGAGATGTGTAAAAATTTTATATTTAAAGTTATCCTTTTTGGTTAGAAAATTCGTATTTTTTTATTGAAAAATCGGTGGTTTTTTTTTCGTAAAAACTAGTTTCTCAATTAAAAATGCATACTTTGATCGTAAAAAGTCAAATCAAATCTTTTTCAACAGAAAATTCAACTATTTGTTGAAAATGTATCTTTTTCTTTTTATTTGGAAAGATTGGGATAAATCACTTTGTTAAGAAATCAATATTTGTTAATATTTATATTTTTAGTTTAAAATTCATCTCTTTGGTTGAAAGCTCAACTATTTTGTTGAAAATTTATCTTTTTTAATTTAAACTTCTACAAATGGGTAAAAATTTAACTACATTGTTAAAAAAAAATTTTTTTGAAAGTTTATGTCTTTGGTTGAAAATTTAACTGTTTAGTGGAAAAGTCTTATTTTATTTCAAATTAATTTTTCAACTAAAAATATAACATTTTCCCATTTTTCTTAAGATTGATCTTTTTAGTTAAAAATTCTGCTTTTTTGGTCAAAAAAATCTTGATTTGAAATTTCATTTTTGTTGGGTAAAAATACGTCAGTTTCAACAATTCAGATAAACTTTTATTTTTTCTTGAGTGTAAAATCTTTAATTTTTGAAAATTCGGCTTTCTTATTGAAACATAAACTAGGACACTTTTTTCTTGGCAATATATTTTGTTGGGTTGAAAATTAGACTATTATAATTGAAGAAATTTAAATGAGATTGAAATCAAATTTTAAATCCTATTTAATGTTCAACAATCAAATTAATGTGCAGAATTTCTGAAAATAAAACCAAGAATCTAACGACCAAATTTGGACAACCACCATAAAATGTTCCAAATGAAATTTGCGAGAAGATAACATTTTTTTCCCTAAAAAAATAGAAGAATGTTTTTTTCTTTACAACAATAAAAAAGATTAAAGAAAAATGCGAAGGTAACCAACCAAATCCCCTTTCCTCTCTTTTTTATTTCTTTCGTTGTCTAACCTTGCTCGTTGGGTGCTTGATTTTATTTTTAAGAGCTCTGCACATTAAACTATTGTGTTAAGAATGTAATTATTTTGTTGGACATTCAAGTATTTTGTCAAAAGGCCATCTTTTATAATACAAATGACTTTTTTTAATTAAATAAATAAATAAATAATCTTTGCAAATCTTTTGAAATCCCCTGAAATCTTTTGAAATCTCTTAAAATCCTTAGAAATTCCGATTAATTAAATAAAATCCCTAATATCTCTTAAAATCTTTTGAAGGGCATTTAAAATATTTGCAAATCTTCTGAAATCCGACAAAAGCCCCTGAATCTTCTGAAATCTCTTAAGATTCTTAAAAATCCGAGTACTCAATTAAAACCCTTTATATTTCTTGAAATCTATTAAAAGCCCTTAAAATCGTTTAAAATCATTGCATATCTTTTAAAATCTCTTAAAATTCTTTTAAAAATTCCGAGTTATTAATTCAAATCCTTTATATCTCTTAACATTCGTTAAAATCCTTTCAAATCTGTTGAAACCGTCGAAAATCTTTTGGAATCCCCTCAAATATTTTTAAATCACTTAAAATCCTTGGAAATCCCGAGTTATCAATTAAAATCCATTATATTTCTTAAAATCCGTGAAAGGGCATTTAAAATCTTTTGAAATCTTTGCAAATATTCTGAAATCCGACAAAATACCCTGAAATCTTATAAAATCTCTGAAGATCCTTGAAAATCCGTGTTAATAATAAGAACCCTTTATATCTCGTGCAATCTATTGAAAACCTTTAAAATCTTTAAAATCGTTGAAAATTTTTTGAAATCTTTTTACATCCTTAGAAAATCCGAGTTTTCAATTAAAATCCTTTATATCTCTTAAAATCCATTTAAAGCATTTAAAATCTTTTGAAATATCTCGAAATCTTTTTAAATCTCTTAAAATCCTTAGAAAATCCGAGTAATCAATTGAAACCTTTTATATCCCTTAAAATCCGTTTGAAGCTATTAAAATTATATAAAAATTTTTCAAGTTTTTTGTAATCCGCTGGAATCTTTTGAAATTTCTTAAAATCCTTAGAAATTCCTATTTATTAATTAAAATCCTTTATATCTCTTAAAATCCGTTAAAAGCCTTTAAAATCTTTTGAAATCCGACATAATGCCCTGAAATCTTTTGAAACCTCTTAAGATCCTTAAAAATCCGAGTGCTTGATTAGAACCATTTATATCTCTTGCAATCTATTAAAAGCCTTTAAAATCTTTGCAAATCTTTTAAAATCTCTTAAAATCCTTTAGAAAATTCCAAGTAATTAATTAAAATCCTTTAAATTTCTTAAAATCCGTTAACAGCCTCTAAAATCTTTTGAAATCTCTCAAAATCCTTTTAAATTCCGAGCAATCAATTAAAAACCCTTTATATCCCTTAAAATCCCTTTGAAGACATAAAAATCCTCTTAATTTTTTTTTAATCTTTTGAAATCCCCTCAAATCTTTCAAAATCTCTTCAAATCCTTGGAAATTCTAAGTTATCAATTAAAATATTTTATATCTCTTAAAATCTTTAAAAGTCCATTGAAAGCACTCAAAACTTTTTCGAATCTCTTGAAAGCCTTCGAGATTCCGAGTAATTAATTAAAAACTGTTATATCTCTGAAAATATGTTAAAAATCATATAACCATTATAACCATTATATAACCATTGGAAATCTTTTGAACTTCCCTCAAATCTTTTAAACTCTCTTAAAATCCTTAGAAATTCCGAGTTATCAATTAAAATCCCTTATATCTTTTAAAATCCGTTAAGTCTTTAATATCTTTTGAAATCTCTTGAAATCCTTGGAAATTCGAATTTATCAATTATAATCCTTTATATCTTTTAAAATCCATTTAAAGCATTTGAAATCTTTTGAAATTCCCTGAAATTGTTTGAAATCTGTTAAAATGCTTATAAAATCCGCGTAATCAATTAAAACCCTTTATGTCCCTTAAAATCCATTTAAAGCCATTAAATTCCTTTGAAAACTTTGCAAATCTTTTGAAATCCGCAAGAATCTTTGAGAATCTCTTAAAATCTTTAGAAATTCCGAGTTATCGATTAAAATCATTTTTATCTCTTAAAATCCGATAAAAGCCTTTAAAATATTTTGAAATCTCTCAAAATACTTTTAAACTCCGAACATTCAATAAACCCTTTATATCTCTTAAAATCCCTTTAAAGACATTAAAATCCTTTGAAATCTTTGACAATCTTTTTAAATCCCCTTAAATCTTTTGAAATCTCTTGAAATCCTTAGAAATTCCGAGTTATCAATGAAAATCCTTTATATCTCTTAAAATCCCTTAAAAGCCTTGAATAAATAAATTTGAAAGTTTTAAATTTGTATAAAAAATACTGTTTTATTCCGTTTACACATGATTTTATGTTAAAAATATTACAAAATTAAAATGCTTGTATTTGAATAATAATAATCAAGAAAAATGAAAGATTAGCCAAGGAAAAATCAGGGAATTTTAAAAATGAAGTTCTTGGACACCCGTTTCCTAATTCTACTAGCAATAACTAGCAAAACATTTATGGAAACTAAAAATTATGTACACTAAAAGGGGGTGAATCCTTTTCTAAAACTTCCCTTTACAAATCCGAAATCTTTGAGACCTTTTTAAATGTTCTTCCAACACTTAAAAAATATATTTGAACTCATGGGAACCTTTGAACACTTTTAAATTGACCTCGAGGAAACCAGAAAATCTCCGGAAATTATAATCATCCATCAGATAGACACCCTGCAGTGACATCAGATATTCTGTAGTCTGATGACGTTCACCGGATTTAACTGATAAAGCACTGCTTACCACAAAAGCTGTCATAAATACATTGCAAAAATGGAAACAATAATAATTTCGTCTATAACGAGGCGTTATGTACCAGGCAGATGTAGAAACAGACAAAACAAGTTTCTTTCGACACATTGCAAATATTATGACTTGCATCGATCAAAACGCACCAGACCCTATAACCATCTCCCCTAACAAATTCGAGTGTAATTTTGCAATATTCTGTTTACTATAGTATGGAAATCCTGATGCTTATTTTACTGCATGTTGTAGAATGTAGATGTAGAATGCTGGGAGTATCTTCCGGGCATGCGGTTTCGCGGCTTCGTTTATCTGTTTGAACAACCAGCCGTCAATCAATCTGTGGCCTCGTGAATCATTTTCAGATTATTATGGCCACTGAATGTGGTCGATAAATCAGATCTCTAAACCTCAACATTATTAACACGATCTTCGGAAATAAAACCCTTTTTTAGACTTTATTATTTAAAAAATAAACTAACAACATTTGGGAGAGTCCATTAATTAATAAATCTGATTTAACATGTCAATCTAATTAGTCAACCTAATTTTAAAGGAGAAGCAAAAAATCTTTCTAGAGGAACAATTTGCGAACTGATTAAAAAAAAAATTGTTGTAGAGATGAATGGATCAGTTTGATAACCATTGTGTGAAAAAATAGATGGTGTTAAATATGCTTGTAATAGTCTAGTGTAAATGTCGATGGCTATGAAAAATAAAAAAATAAAATAAAACAATAGGAAAATCAACTGAAGTACTATTCAGATTTCCCTGTTATTATAAATGGAAATAGTACATAAAACAACAGAGAAAATATGATTATTTCTAACATTGGTAAAAATATTTTTTATTTTAATAATAATATCTTCAAATGATAAATACTTTTCGAAATCCTATAATGATCAGCGAATTGTTAAAAAATTAAATTTTTAGGCTAGTTCATTCTTTAGTACACCTTTTATGAAAATTTTTTAAATTATCTCAAACATTCTTTAAATATGCAAAAATTCTTTGAAATCTCTTAAAATTTTTTTATATCTCTTAAAATCCATTGAAAGCCTTTAAAATCTTTTGAAAAGCTCTGAAATCTTTTGAAACCCTTAAGTTCCTTAGAAATTCTGAGTAATTATTAAATACCCTTTATATCTCTTAAGATTTGTTTAAAGCTTTTTCAATTTTTGGAAATCTTTGCAAACCCTTTGAAAACCCCAAAAATATTTTAAAATCGCCTGAAATCCTTAGAAATTCCGACTTATCAATGAAAATCCTCTGTATCTCTTAAAATCCGTTAAATGACACTTAAAATCTTTTGAAATCTTTGAAAATCTTTTAAAATCCACCATAATCCATAATCCTTTAAAACATTCCGAATAATCAACTAAAATCCTTTATACCTCTTAAAGTCCGTTAAAAGCCTTTGAAATCTTTTGAAATCTTTGCAAATCTTTTAAAATCTTTTAAGATCCTTTCAAATTCCGAGTAATCAATCAAAACCCTTTATATGTCCTAAAATCCATTAAAAGCCTTTAAAACCTCTTTAGATCTCCTGAAATCTTTTTAAATCTCTGGAAATTCGTTGAAATTTCGATGAATCAATTTAAACCCTTAATATCTCTTAAAATCCGTTAAAAGCCTTCAAAATCTTTTGAAATCTTCGTAAATTATTTTTAATCTTTTAGAATCCTTAGGCATTCCGAGTTATGAATTAAAATCTGGTATATCTCTTAAAATCCATTAAAAGTCTTCAAAATCTTTTGAAATCCCTTAATTATTAAATACCCTTTATATCACTAAAGATCTGTTTAAAGACTTTACAATTTGTTCAAGTCTTTACAAATCTCTTAAAATCCCCTGAAATCGTTTTAAATCACCTAAAATCCTTAGAAATTTCGACTCATCAATTAAAATCCTCTATATCTCTTAAAATCCGTTAAAGAACATTTAAAATCTTTCAAAATCTTTTGAAATCCAAAAAAATCCCCTGAAGTGTTTTGAAATCTCTTAAAATCCTTAGAAATTCCAAGTTATCAATTAAAATCCTTTATATCTCTTAAAATCCATTAAAAACCTTTAAAATATTTTGAAATCTCTTAATATTCTTAGAAACTCCGAGTAATCAATTAAAATCCTAAAATCCGTTTAAAGCCATTAAAGTCGTTTGAAATGCTCTGAAATATTTTGAAATTCTTAAACTTCTTACAAATTCTGAGCAACTATTAAATACCCTTTGAATAACTTAAAATCAGTGTAAAGTCTGAAAAAATTTGAAATCTATGCAAATCTTTTAAAATCGCTTGAAATCTTTTTAAATTTCCTAAAATCCTTAGAAATTCCGACTTACCAATTAAAATACTTTATATCTCTTAAAATCCGTTGAAGGGCATTTAACATATTTTGAAATCTTTTCAAATCTTTTGAAAGCCACCAAAATCCCCTAAAATATTTTAAAATCTCTTAAGATCCTTAGAAATCCGATTAATCAATTAAAATCCTTTATATCTCTTAAGATCCGTTAAAAGCCTTTTAAATGTTTTGAAATCTTTGAAAATCTTTTAAAATATCTTAAAATCCTTTTTAGAAATTTCGAGTAATCAATTGAAACCCTTTTGTACCTTAAAATCCGTTAAAAGTCTATAAAATCTTTCAAAATCGTTGAGAATTTTTTGAAATCCCCTGCAAACTTTTAGAATCTCTTAAAATCCTTAGAAATTCCGAGTTATCCGTTAAAATTCTTTACATTTCCTTAAAAATCTGTTAAAAGCCTTTAAAATCTTGTAGAATCTCTTAAAATCCTTCAAAATTCCGAGTAATTAGTTGAAACATTTTATATTTCTTAAAATCCGTTAAAAGCCTTATAATCCTTTTAACTGTTTGCCAATCTTTTTGAATCCCTTCAAATCTTTAACAGCTCATGAACATCACCTGATACTCTGTAACTTGATACTTTGTGTACTTGAAAATACTTGGTTATCACCTGAAATCCTTTAAAATCCCGCGACCTATTACAAATTTTGCTAAAGTCTGAAAAATTCCTCAAACCCCTTTAAAAATGAAAATCCCTGAAATTAGAATTTTCTGAAATATTTTTAAGTCTTACAATATCCCTAGAAATCTTTGAAATACCTTTAAAATTCATTGCGATCTTTAAAATCTGTGGAAATCTTTCAGAATATCTTGAAATGTCTTAAAATATATTGAAATCTATTAAAATTACTCGAAATTGTTTGGAATCCCTTATAATATTCGGAAATCATTTAAAATTTCAAGAAATTAATTTTTGTTAAGATCCTTTAAATTCATTAAAATCCGAATAAATTATCGGAACTTATTATTGTTTGAAATCGAGTGAAATCCTTTGAAATCTTTGTAAATCTTTTGAAATCCCTTATAATCTTCAAAATGTCATAAAAATCTCCTGGTATCCTCAAAAATTCGTGTGAATACTTGGATACTACGTAAAATACTTTATTATCATTTAAAATTCTTTAAAATATTTTGAAATGCACCGAACTCCTTTGAAATCCAATAAAACCTCTCGTAATATTTAAAGTCTCTAAGATCTTGTGTAAATCTCTTTGAAAAAATGAGATTCTCTCTGAAATTGTACTGACTAATTTCGTTAAACTACTAAAATCTTTTTAAATTATTTGAAACCCTACCCTAGGTCGTTTGAAATCCCTCGAAATATTTTGAAATAGTTCCAAATCACTTTAATTCTTTAAAATCTTTTGAAATCCTATGAAATCTCATCTAAGGTAAAAATAGATGATATATTTTCCATATTTTTAGTAAAAAATACACAGTATCTCGTGGGAAGACTTGGGGGAGGAGGAGTATACAAATCTTACGAAGAGAAGTTTCAAATCAGGGTTGGGTAGTGCTGTGTCTACTGAAGAGGAAACCAGCCTCCACACGGAAAACAATTTTTTCCTTTTCTTTTCCTCGAACAAATTTCAAATCCTTTTTACGCTTGAGATTATTCAATAACAGAAAAAATAGGTTTAGTGCATCGTCATAATTCAACATTACCTTTTGCAGTTCTTTGCACTGAGAAAAATGTTTGTTTGAATCAAACAAATTATTTCTCTAATATGGGGTCAAACAAATGTTTGTTTGATTCAAATAAATTTTTTGTTTGTCCTTATTTGTTTGGTTCAAATAAATGTTTTGGTTTGTTTAAATAAATATCTTGTTTAAAATATGTGTAGTTATTGTTTACATTGAATATATATTTTTAAAATTAATTAAAGATTTTGTTCAAGTGACGTAAATCTTTTTTTTACACTTAACCTCAAAATTTTTAACTCTGTGCTTCTCATTTCTGTATTGAACAATCATAAATTAGAATAATGAGAAATGAACCAGAGTTAGACATTTGAATTTAATGTATATATATAAGTGTTCCTGCTTTTAAGCACACAGTGATAATTATAATATAAAAAAACATGATTGATTTCATAAATCATCATTATAAAGAATGGAGGTTAGTATTGAAAAAGACATCCGAAATCTTCAATTATATCCACGGTAAAAATCCTAAACTTCAAGTAGTTCCTACACTAGATATATTGCGTTTATTTTTCAATTAATATATATCTTCATAGTAAATCAGAACCTTTAGAATAATACAACACTGAAAAAAATACAAATGCCATCAAACAAATCACATAATCAATTAATTTAGATTCTAGGTTAGTCCCTTAGAAACCGCCGGCAGCGCTTTAGCATGCCTAGCGGAACTTTGTAGTACTGCTTTGTACTGTCTAAGATTAACGATACCTTATATTTCTGTTATCATTTAGGAATGTTAGAAAACTATTTGTAATTTTCAGATCCCGTTTCTGAATATTAATAAAAATTTAGTTAATTTACTATAAAAGTTACTAAATTTCGTTTTTAGCAAACCAATTTCGTAAATTTCAGTTACTTTAGTATCCTAAATGTATCGAAATTTTAAAACACTTCGAAGAGTGTTTAATATACAAGACTGTCAAGTAGAATTACTATTTAAATATTATTTAACTAAAAGATGTATACTGTATTTATTTTGTTACCAGACATAATTTCATGGAACAAACTTGTCTACCTGTCTCTTGAATTCCTGATGACCATAAAAACCCTCGGCCAATAGGAAAGGTACCCCTCGAACTCGAATCTTTATCTTTATCGTTATGCATCCTTGTTTTAAGCTCTTTATGCTCGACACGGGCTCCCATTAAGGTTTGATTTACAACTTTTTACAAATCTATAAAGGCAACTTCACATACTCCTGTTCCGGCACCGGTTCCAAAAGCTACCAACTTCCACGAAATCGTATAATAATACTGAAACTACTCAAATTTTTTTTTATAAAAAATATCATTGAAATTTTTCACACAAATTTATTTAATAGTTTCAGATATGAGAAGGTTGTTTCCGGTGTCATTTTACCCATTAGACAAAGGTATACAAATGCCTAGGGACGCCACGCCATAGGGGGTGTCACGAAGTAGGGTGACACAAAAAAAAACAAGTTTCAAAATAAATTTTCGGAAGTCAATTCTTGACGGGTTTTCCATTTTTTATTTCGAAAAACATTTCATTCTATTTCACACCAAATTTCGAATTCCCTAAGATTTTTGAATTATCAAAAAAAAATTTAATTCATAATTGATATTTCAACCAAAAAGATTTCAATATTGAATCAAAAACTGTTAAACTTATCAATAACAGAAAAATTTTCAAAAAAAAAGTTCATTTCTCTACTAGAAAAAATTAATTTTCTATAAAAATAAAAAATAAAAAAACATTAATCTTTTACCAGAAGAGACCAACTTTCTACAAAATATTTTTATTTTTCAGCCAAAAATATTAGTTTTTAGCATAATAGTTAACTATAAATCATATAGTTGAATTTTTGACCAAATATGTGAATTTTCCACCAAAAAGATTAATTTTCTACAAAAAAAAGACGAATTTTCAACTAAAATAAATAAATTTTTAACCAAACCGTTAAATTTTTAACAAAAAGGATTTCAATCTTAAATCCAAAACAGTTGAACAAAATAGAAAACTACATTTTTACTGGAAGAGACAAATATTCTACAAAATTCTTTAATTTTTTCAACCAAAAATATAAATTATTTTAATTTTAAAACAAAAACAGTTACATTTATATAAAAAAGTTACTTTCAGCTAAATAGATCATTTCTAAAAAAATGAATATTTTATATTAAAAATAAGGGGAATTTTAGTTTGAAATAAAAAAGAGCAGAATTCTTTCAAAGAGGTGAATTTGCAACAAAATTGTTAAAAAGTTAATTAAAAGAGGTTAATTTTCAACAGAAGGTTACATTATTAACAAAAAAGGTTCAATTTTTACCAAAAGAGATGAATTTTGAAATATATTTTAAATTAAATAAACATATTCCTAAAATTCTTTAAAATCTTTAAAAATTATAAAAATTGTTTAAATTTTTAATAATATTTTGAAATTTTTATAAATCTTCAAAAATAAAAAATCATAAGAAATTTTTCCATGAATTCTTCGAATGTTTTTTCTTACCTTTCAAAATTCGTAAAAACTTCAACAATTTTTTCAAAATCTTCGAGAATGTACATATCGCTAAATATTTTTTAAAATCTTTTTTAAACTTTCATACCTTCTAAATATCATTTTAAACATTTCAAATATTACCTAACATTGTTTTAAAATTCTGCAAAATCAAACAAAAAAATTGTTTTGAATTCTTCAGGATTTTTTGTTGTTATTTTTGGAATGTGAAAAATTATTTTTTTACATTATCGTGGAACTAAGTTTTCAAAATAAAAAATCATTAACAATTTTCTCAGGAATCTTGAGACATTCTGTATTCAAAATTCTTCAAAAATCTACCTTTTGTTTTACATTGTTTTTTTTTTTTAATTTTTCATATACTTCTAAATATCTTTTAAAGTACTTCAAAATAAAAAATCATATTAAATTTTACTAGGAATACATAGAAAAAATGTTCTTCTCTTGAAACACTTAAAATATTTTCTATAAAATTTCTTTTTTTTTTAATCTGCAAAAGTATTCGTTAAACAAAAAATTGAAAAACTTTAAAAACTTTAGGCCTTCTAAATATGTTTTTGAATTATTTGAATTTTTTCTACAATTGTTTTGAAGTTTTGAAAATAACGAAAAAGTTGTTTTAAAATCCTTAAGATTCTTTTTTAAAAACTCTTTAAAGGTTCATCTTATTTTGCGTTTTTTAAATCTTTTCAAATTTTTAATTATTTTAGAAATTTTTTCAAAGCTTCTATATATTATTTTGAATGATTCGCAATTTTCCTAAAGTTGATTTAAAATCTTTTAAAATAAAACAGTTTCATTAAGCTTTTCCAGATTTTTTTATTGACATTTTTAGAAATTATGGAAAAATTTTGTTCTTATGAAAACTTTCAAAATTGTTTCTAAACTTATATCTTTCAATGTCTCCAAAAGATTGAAAACATTTTTGAATCTTTTAAAAATATCTAAAAATTCTAAATACCTTTTATAATTACTAAGTTTTCATTAAATTTGCTCAAATTCCGCTGAATTAAAAAAAGGTTCTTAAAATCATCTAGTTTCTTTTCCGACATATTTGATACCTTCATTTTATTTTGTATATCTTTATCATAAAATATCTTTAAAACTTAAAATTAATCTTTGAAATTAAAACCTTGCTTTAAACGTCCAAACATTACTTATCATATTTGTTAACATCATTTAAGAAAATTAAATAAAAAAATGTATGGAAAGGCACTTCTTTGTTTTTTATCTAATGGAATTGTTATATACAAAATTTTATTTTGCATGCCTCAGACCTTTTTTTTCTATAAGATTATTTATGATTAGACGCACATTTTTTAGCTTCTCTGATCAAATGCCCTTTAAAAAATATTTAAGCGCAATGCTAATTAAAAAAACCTCAAAAAATCATAATTAGCGCCATAAACACGCAAATCTCAATTTTTCACCTATGGGGTTTCTTGTGATCCTATAAAACAGACTTATGGAGATGATATTTAAAAAAATAAGTTTTGATTGATATTCTATTCACCTACTATTGTCTATTCTGAAATTTACAAAAACTTTTTTTATGTGAAATACGTCTTAAACTTCATGGGGTTTTTTGAAACCAAAAAAATAATGTTTACAATTAATTTTTTCGTGTATTCAAACAAATTTCCAGACAATATGCATGAAAATTAAAAAAAAAAGTGGACCACCCTATTGTCAATACTGTAAGATCGTGGGCTGCGGGACCCTTGTAGGAGGAAGACGCGGGTACAATATTTGGCCGGACGTCGTGGCCAGATCGGGAGGCCCGATAAAATTATACACTAGGCCCATAAACGAATCCGAAGTCGGTCGTTAAAATTAAAATCTGCCGTAAAAACGTTGTCTCTGCAGATGAGTTACACAGGGGTTGATGCTCTTCCAGTTCCCACCCCTGGGGGACCACCAGAGCAGTCATTCCATTCACAAACATAAACAGCTTTTCTAAAGTTTAGGATCTGTCTTTTCTTTCAACCTTAAGACAAAGTTCCAACAGGAAAAATATTTCATGCTGCATTAATGTCGGATCTATATCTGATGAGTAGATCCCTAGTTTGGTAATATTTCAAGAATTCGAAAACTAAATTGTAAGATAAAAAATAGACACGGCTCTTATTTTAGAAAAACTGTTGACTGAGGTGACTCGTTATTCGATAAGATTCTATTTTTATGAACCCGAACATAAATTTAGTGTTTAATTTTTAAATTCACTTGTTAATTTATTCAATTTTCAGTATAAGTAAATACATAAATTTCTAAGCAAATAAAATAAATTCTTCAGTAAAATAGAATACATTTTTTAATAAAATACAAAAATTATATACGTCATGGAATATTATATTATTATATTAGTACCTCAGGGACCGTACTTAAATTATTTAAGAGCTTGAAGGGGCGGGCGGTCGAGATTTTTTTTCATGATTCGTTACGGAAGGTCAGAGGAGGTCATTCACACATGTATGTAATTTTTGTAAATTCGCAGAAATCTTTTGTAAAAGATTATCTTTTTAGTCATAATTTTGATTATGTGGTTGAAAATCTTACAATATTCCTAAAAAGACACCCTTCTTGGTTGCAAATTCAACTGAAGTGTTAAAAACTCGTCTTTTTTGGGTTGAAAATTCAATTCTTTTCGTAGAAGATTGAACTTTTGTTTAAAATAAATATTTTGTTGCTGAAAAATTAACTGAAATCTTTTTTGGATTAAAACTTTTTTGCATATTTATCTTTTTAATTAAAAAATTCATCTTTTTTAGTAGAAATATTACATTTTTCTTGAAATAAAATGCAACTGTTTTGTGGAGAATTCAAAAGAAATTTTTAATGAAAATCTTTTTGAATGAAAATTCAACTCTTTTTTTTTTAATTTTTCTTTTTGATTTAAAAATTCACCTGTTTTAGAGAAAGTTTTACTTTTCTTGGACAAAAATGCAACTGTTTGGTTAAAAATAAAATTCTTTTTCAAAAGTCTTACTTTTTGGTTAAGAATTCGACTATTTAGCAGAAAATTAACTTATTGTTGATAAAACAGAACTATTGTTTTGAAAGTGTCTTTTTTAAATTTATCTTTCTTCGAAGAAATTTAAGCTTTCTTGAATAAAATTGCAACTGTTTCGTTGAAAATTAAACTCTTTTTTGAATTTTTAAATTTGAAGTTTTAGTTTTCAAATTAACCTGCTTTAGCTGAAATTACATCTTTCTTGTATAAAAATACAACTCTAGATTGCAAGTTCAACAATTTTTTTAAAAAGTCATAATTTAGGCTGAAAATTCTACTAATTCTATATTTTCTAGATGCAAATTGAACTAGTTTAAAAATTACTTTTTTTTGTAATTAAAAATTCATGTTTCAGAAGACATTTCATTTTTCTTCAATAAAAATGTAACTATTTGGTTGCAAATTATGTTATTTTGTTTAAAATTTAAATATTTCGTAAAAAATTTACTTTTTGCTTAAAATTTATATTTTGATGTTGAAAAATGAATTTAAATCTTTTCTCGATGAAAATTCAATTTAAAAAAATATTTCTCGTTGTTTATTAAACCTTTATCTGCTTTAGTTCAAATTGCACCTTTCTTAAAGTAAAATTCAACTACTTTGTTAAAAATTCATCTTTTATGGTTAAAAACATGCGTATTTTTGGATTGTACATTAAATTTTTTACTATTTTTTCAAACATATACAAAAAATAAAAATTCATCTTTGTTAAGAGAAATTTAATCTTTTTTGATTAAAATGGAACTATTTTGTAGAGAATTCATCAAATTTGTTAAAAAGTCATCTTTTTTTGTTAGAAAATCGTATTCTTTTATTGAAAATGCAATGATTTTCGTATAAAAACTTATTTCTTGTTTAAAAATTGATATTTTGATCGTGAAAAGTCCACTGAAATCTTTTTTAACCGAAAGTTCTACTATTTTTTTGAAATTGTATCTCTTTGATAAAAAAAATGTATCTACTTTAGAAGATATCATTTTCTTCATTAAAATGTAACTTTCTGGTTGAAACTATTCCTCATATTGTTTTTTGTTCTTCTTTTTAATCTAATAGCTTTGCGAAATATTTGAAAAAAATCATTGAAATCGTTCTGAAATCTTTTAAGGCTATCCGATGTCTTTGCGCCATATTTTAAATATTTGTGAGATTTCTGAAAAATCACTGACATTTTTCAGAAATCTTAGGAAATATTTCAAATATATTTGGTGATGTTTGTAAAATTATTAAAATCTTTGGGGAATAATTGAAACCATTGTGTTAGTCTTTAAAATCTATCTGAAATTTTTGTAAAATAATTAAAGTCTTTATGAAATCTGTCAGGTCCATCCAAAATCATCGGTTAATATTTTAAATCTTTGTGAAATGTTTTAAAATATCATTCAAATCTTTAGAAATGTTTGTAAATATTTTAAAAATATTTAGCAATATTTGTGAACATATTAAAATTTTTGGGAAATCATTTAAGTATTTGTTAATATTTTTAAATCAGTCCGAAATCTTTTAAATCATTAGGAAATCATTGAAATCTTGTGTAATTTTTGAAATGTATCTGAAATCTTTGCGAAATATTTGGGAAATCATTAAAAATTTTCTGAAATCTATGTGAAATCTTTATACAATCTTTGGTAAATTATTGTGGAATTTTTGGGGAATCATTAAAATCTTTGCGAAACATGTGAAATGTTTGGTTAATCAATAAAATAGTTATGCAATCTTTGAAATATTTGTAAAATCTTCATCAATATGAATTGTACACCTTTATTTTTTTTCATTTGTTATTTATGCTAAATTTTTACATAGTATAATATTATTATACTAAACCAAACTCTCGCATTCATTCCAGTGTCAGGAGTTGTCTCTAAATATCTTTAGTTACAGTTCGGGGGACTCAAACGTAAACATTCAGGGTCGCGTAAACCGCTTCCAATTGGAATGTATAATATTGCGCAATATACTCGACTGAGTACCTGCGCACTCTGGCCCTTCCGAGGTAAGAGTCGCAACCGTCCCTCGTCCTGCCCCCCCCCCCCCCCCCCCCCCCCCCCCCCCCCCCCTAGAAACTGCAAGGGCCAACACTTCTATTATATTCTAGCTTAAACATAAAATATGAAAAGGTTCACGAAGAATAGATAAAGTTTCAAAAAGAACGAATTCAGAAACGTGTTATAAAGTGCAGCAAAGGTATAGTTTATAGGGCAATGTATGTCGAGAATAGAGACGATTTCCGTAATGGAGTATAAGGAACGAGACGAGTCTCTCATTCTCCCATTCAGGGTTAAACTAATAATACCGCAGACAAAGGGAACTGGATTCGTTCCAAGTTATTAGACCGTCACAAAAGCGCCGGTTTTGCGGCCCTGTTGCTCGCTCACAGTGCTTACACGATATGGCACCACGTAATAAACTCCCCGTGGCGTGTCCGCGAGACGATTCTGCATTATTTTATTTTTTTATTTTTTTATTTTTATTATCACTTTATTATTACTCCAGGTTGGCTTTACGGCCGTATTAACAGCACGTATATATATATGCATCGCGTGATTCATCTCCACCTCTCTCTCCGTCACTTTACCACTCTATCAATTATACAGAGGATGATCTTGACGACGGGCATTTTTTCATTTCCTTTTTCTCATTTTTTCAGTTTTTATTTATTTATTTATTATTTTTTGTTTGTATATTAAGAAATGACCACATCCAAGTTAAGTGCTGCCTCGTACGACATTCTTTCCCGAAATACACGTTCCGGTGAAAGTAAAATAACCAAGTGTCAGTGAAAAAGACAATCGACCCTGTTGCAATGAAAAGGTCGTAAAATTAAATTGCCCTACAGTTGCAAGGTGGTCATAATTGCTCCATGATTCTGGGGCCTGGTATATAGTTTTAATAAAATATCTCTTTATGGAATGGGTTTTTAAGTAGGGGATTTTATTGGTTTTGTAAAAAGGGAATAAAAACACAGTTATTGGTGAATTAAACGTTAATTGATAATAGGATTTTTAAGGAGTGATTTTGAGCAAATTCCAAAATGGATTAAAATGACTTCATGCGTCTAATTTGCAATACAATCCATGCAGGGCGATAGACTGTTACGACTCTTGTCCCTGAAGGGCCGTGACGCGCGAGTACTCATTCGAGTATATTGCGCAATATTACACATTCGGTTTGGAAACTGTTTAAGAGGCACTAACTGTTTACTTTTTGAGGGTACCAATTTAGTAACAAGGCGAGGCAACCCCTGAAACAGTAATTATATGGGACCTGGAGTGTATCGTCTAAAATAAAATACAAGCATAATATTTTGACAGTCCAAAATGCTATCAAAACAGGGTAATGAAAGTGATTTTTTACTAAAATAGGGGAATTAAGGGTAATGAATTGTTTTTAATAAAATTAATAATGTATAGCATTTTAAACAAAATAATGGACTTTTCAACGAAAAAAGATTAATTATCAACCAAAAGAGTAAATAAATGAATTTTCAATGAAATAATAGAGTTTTCATGCAGAAAAGTCCAATTTTGAACAAAACAGTTAAATTTATAACCAGCCTTCTTAATTTTCAACGAAATGGTAAATTGTATTAACAAAAAAGGCTAAAGTTCAATCACGAATAGTTGAACAAATAGTTCCTTCTTAATCCAAAAAATCGAACTTTTTAGAAGAATTGTCAACCAACAAAAATTAATTTTCATTCAGACAGTGTTCTACAAAAAAATGTTTCAATCCGGAGAAACGAATTTTGTATCCAAAATGAATAACTTTAAGAAAAACAGTTAAATGTCCAAAAGATTAATTTTAAACAAATCCGTTGAATTTTCAACAAAGTAATTTACAAAAAATAATTTATTTTTAAAAATGAAGTGGAGCTTATAACTATGTAGTTGAATTTACAACAGAACAATTAAATTTTGAAAAAAGGTTATTTCTTAACAAAACAGTTAAATTTTACCAAAATAGTGACACTTTATTCACAATGATTAAAGTGTCCCTAAAATTATGATTGTTCAAACAAAAAAATGAATTTTTAAAGATGAAGTTCAAAGTTTAACGACGTAGTTGAATTTTCTACAAAATCATTAAAATTTAAATTAAATAATTAAACTTTAAAATAAAATTATAAATCTTCAAGAAAATAAATTAATTGTTAACAATGAAGTTCAGCTTTCGAAGTAGTTGAATTTTAAATGAAAAAAGATTTATTCCTAACGAAAAATATAATAGTTGATGTATCGAAAGTAATTTTTTTTTTATTTGATATCAAAAAATTGACCAAAGGAGATGAATCTTCAAACAGAAAGGACAAACTATTTTTTTAAAAGTTGAATTTTCACCAAAATAGGTAAATTTTAGAACCAAATTTGTCAGCCAAATAATTTAATTTTCTGCCAAATTCTTCAATTCGCAATGCAAAGAGGTACATTTTCAACCAAAAATCAAAAAATAAATTTACGTTTGAAAAAATTGATTTGCAATGACATTTTTTTTAACAAAATAGTTAAATTTTTAACCGAAAAGATTAATCTTTCACCAAAAAATAAACGAATTTATAACAAAATAAATCAATCTGTAACCAAATTTTTTAAATTCCAACAAAAAATGGAATAGTTAGATTTACATTTGAAAAAATTGATTTGCAAGGGAAAAATTTTATTCGTCAATAATTGTTCATGGAATAGATAAATTTATATTTTTTAAAATTGATTTGAAAAGAAAAAATGTTGTTAGTTAAATTTGCAGTAAAGAAAATTAAATTGCCACCAAGAAAGACGAATTTACAACAAAATACATAAATTTTGAATAAAATTGTTGAATGTTCAACTGGCAACGATCAATTTCGAAGTAATAATGCAATAGATCAATTTTCAGATATATACATTAATGAAAAAAAAAGAATTCATTTTCAACAAAATCTTTAAATCTTGAAGCAATAAATTAAATGTCTAACAAATTAGTTTATTTCTCAATCACTTAATTGCATTTTGAACCAAAAAATATGAATTCACAATGAAGAATGTATTGTAGTTAAATTTTCAATTAAGAAATATCATTAAAAAATAGTTATATTTGCAGCAAAAAAATTATCTCACATTCTTTGCCCCCCCCCCCCCGGTCACAAAACGTCCCCCCTTTTACTGTCTGAAGCAGTTTTTAACTGCACCTAATTAATCAACCGAAATAATACCCCCCCCCCCAATTTAAACTGCCTAATAAAATTATACAAATAAAAAAAAGAAAAGCAGCAATCAATTTTACAAAGTGCTCTGCATATTTTTCTTGCTCGGTACAAGCTCTTGAAAACGAGTCGTTTGGTCTGCAAATAAATCAATAAAGGCTGGGGTTTTAAAAAATGTGGAATGTTATTTCGTCCGTATGCTAATGGATTCGAGTTCGCACCTCGGCTGCATCGAACGTCGCGTTAAATAAGGTACGCCATGAAATATAATAATCGGTAGTACGGGAATGCTAATGCGAACGAAGGACGATCACGTGGGAAGACGGCAGCATCTGTGTTTCGAGTGAAAAGAGAAAAGGGATGGAGAAATCGAAGAAGAGAGAAAGAAAAATAAGATTGAAAAGTAGAAGAAGAAGAGAAAGAAGAATAAGAGAAAGAAGAATCAGAGAAAGAAGAATAAGAGAAAAGAAGAATAAGAGAAAGAGACAGAAAAAGAGGATGAGAAACAGAAAGAGAAAGAGAGAAGAAGAAGGGCACATAAGAACGAGATGCAACCAAGTAGGATGTGAGAACAACAGGGCCATGTTCCGAGGAAATCAGAAGTTCAACTGGGGTCAAGAGGATTTTAAAGATCTTCCATTGTTCACTGATCATTTACTTCTGCAATAATCAACCTTGATTTAAATCACCACGATTTAAATTTTAAAAGATCCTCATTGTAGCTCAACACAATTCCACTCTTTTGTACATAAGGATCCAGCTCGAAAGAAAAATTGAAGTGTACCTTTCTCCGTGAGGGCGCTAGTGTCCCCAATGCAGATTATAGTCCTTTTTAGAGCTTTTCTGCTTCGCTACTCGAAATAGAAGCTTGTCACTTGGTCATGATATGTTAAAATTCAGTGGGGATTTAAATCGTTAAAATCCCTCTCCCCTACTCTCCCTTTTATCACTTCACCCTTCCATCCATCCCGTTCTCAACGTCTTCCTCCTCTACTTCATCACCCCTCATTTCCCCTTTTTCACCTGAATTTCACTACTTTCCCTCTCTTCATTTCTCTACACTTCTCCTAATTCTACTTCTAATTCTCTTTTATACTTCTAATTCTCCTTTATTTTCCCTTACTTATATCAATTTTCTTCACCTCATTTCTCGTCACTTCTACCTCATTATCAATCTTTCCTGTACTTTTCCTCCCCACCCATTATTACGCACACTTCTCATCAGCTCATTTCTCCTCATTTCCCATAACTTTATCTACTTCCCTTCTACTTATTTCCACTACTTTGATTTCCCTCATTTCCCCTCACTTCCCACATTTCCCTCATTGCTCCTAGTTTCTAGCCCCTTAGTTGCGCCCACTTACCCTATTTTCTCTCCCCTCGTTTCCACTCACTTTCCACGTACTTTCCCTACTTCCCTTCCACTCATTTCCACTACTTAAATTACCCTAATTTCCTCTTAATTTCCACATTTTCTCTATTTTCTCCTGTCTCATTTCAACTCACTTTCCCTTCACTTTGCCTACTTCCCTTCCATTTGTTTCCACTACTTCCATTTCCTTAATTTCCAGTCACTTTCCACATGTGGACGGGGAGGGGTTGAAAAATTAATTTTTTAAATTGAAAATTCAACTATTCAATCTTTTTGTAAGTAACTTCATTTATTTAGTAGAAATTTGGTCTCTTTCGATAGAAAATTAATCTTTTTGGTTTAAAATTCCACTATTGGATTAAAAGTTCCTATATTGTGATAGAAATTCAATAATATTGTTAAAAAATAATCCTTTTTGACTGAAAAGTTATTATTAATAGTTATTTTTTTTACTGAAAAATTAATTATTCCGTTTTTAGTGGGATTGTGTGCAAATGAATGTAGTCGACGAATGTACCATAAAAACTTGAGAGTCGAGAAAAACTGGCTAAACCCGGGAGGCAGTTTTCTGCAGTTTTCCTCTCCAATGGTCTAGCCTAACTAGCCTAACCAGCCTAACAAGACTATAATAATAATAATAATAATAATAATAACAATAAAAGGTGGGTTCCGAACCACCAGAACCTCGGTAAAGGTACATTGAAAAATTTCCAGAGGTACCGGCTCAGGGATCGAACCCCGGACCTCTGAGGTGAAGTCCAAGTGTCTAACCAACTGAGCCACCGAGGCTCTTTATAATAATTGATCTATTTTTAAAGGACGCACCAAAAATTTCAAAATACAATCTAATAGGTGGCGGCTCCACGGACCTAACCTAAATAATCATTAGCGAATACAATGAGGTCGGATAAGAATCATTTAAAATATGCATTCTTTTTTAATTCCAATTAAAAAACCATTGTTGTGAAATCTCTGGAGCGACTGAACAATTAATTTAGGTCAACTCAGCTGCATTTTTTCAATTGAAATTCAAATATAATGCAGCGTCTCAAATGTTCCTTGTCGAACATCGTTGTATTCACTAATGATTTTTTAAGTTAAGTCCACAGGAGCGCCACCAGGGTGGTCCCAAAAACGCTTTCCAAGCTACAAGTCAAGTACCCCCCCCCCCCATTCTTCATTTCTGGAGAAGGAAAATCCGTTATTTTTTCGAAATTCAAATATTAAGATTAAGACGCGCCATCGGGAAGTTCAAAATCCCATTTAATTAACATGGGGAGATTTTGTATTTTCGAAAAATTGAACTCAACTTCAGGGTTTGACTAATACGCGCCAAGTTTTATAGGGATCGAAGAGGAGTGTCTACAAAATAAAAGCATACTCACAAATTTTATTTTTACCCCCCCCCCCCCCAGCGCCCTAAATCGGACCTGAAAATAAAAAAACTGCATTTTTACGTATTATTGTTCATTTTAAGCTATTTCTCCCATTATGTAATACAAATAATTACTAATGAACAATTTTAATATGCCTTATATCTTTTAAACCATTTTTATTTGTTAAAATCCATGTAACTTATTCAAACAATTATTTTTCCCAAAAAAATAAAAACATCAAATGTAAGATTTAGTCATTGCTGAGAGTGGTGAATTAAAATAAATTGAGATTATGTACGCAATTATTTATTGTTTATTCTCAAAGTACCTGAAAATTGAACCAGAGGTGTTCACTTTTTTTCTTAAGGGGGGTTCCTACTTTGTTGGGCCAAAATCCGGCTGTTTTTTTGGGAATATTTTTTGAGGAAAGTATGAAAGATAGGAGGCTAAAATTTTCCACAATTGTTTGTCCATGTTTATTGTAGTACTACAAAATTTGTTAGGTCGGTAAATAAAAGGGGGGGAGGGGGCACTGATCAATGGCCGGTGGTCGGCGGCGACTTTTCCCGCTGGTGGAAGATCTGTCCGCCGTAGAAAAAATCTGAAACAAAAAATCAAAATATTTTATTAATCTATACACTATAGAGCACAAAGTAGACTAGAATGAAGAAAAAAATGAGGAAGTTATGAGATTTTGAAAAAAATAGATTTTTTCACGTTTTTTTTGCTACTAATTATTTTTTTAAAGAAACAATTTTCAATATTTTTTTATGATTGCAGTCTACTTTGTGCGGGCACCTTCTGAAAACATGTCAAAAAAGATTCATAGCGATTGCTCAATTTTTGCGACTTGTGAGACTTCCACCAACACGGAAAACGTGGTTTTGAGAAAAACGCGTTCAAAGATTTTTATAAAAAATGCAAAAAATTATGTTGAACTTTCAAGCTATAATTACACTTATTCATCATTTCATATGTTTTCGTGGTCGCTGATTTCAAATCTGCAATCAAATTTGCAAAATTCATTTGCTTAAACAATTTTTATAAACAATTTTTTTTTTTAATTACAATTTTTGAATGATACATATGCTTTCCATAGCTTTTGATAGCACTAATTTGAAATCTGGTACTATTTTTGCAATAAAAAATTATTTAAACAATTTATTTAATAAAAACTATAGCAAAATGAATTTTTTCCAAGATGCATATGATTTTCATAGTTAATGCGGTCAGAAATCACGAACTTGACATCAGATTTACAACAATCATTTGTTTAAACAAAGTTCAGAAAATGTGAACAATTTTTATAAACAATTTTTTTTAACAAATTACAATTTTTTAATGATACGTATGCCTTCCACAGCTTTCGATATCACTGATTTCAAATCGGGTACTATTTTTGCAATACAAAATTATTTAAACAATTTATTTAATAAAAACTACTGCAAAATTACTTTTTTCCAATATTTATATGATTTTAATAGTTCAAGCGGTCAGAAATCACGAATTTGACATCAGATTTACAACAATCATTTGTTTAAATAAATTTCAAAAAATGAGAGTACTTACGCCTAATCAGCTATGCCAAGTCCATTCAAGCCACCTTCCGCATTCACGTGAAAAGCGCGTTTGACACCGTTCCATTCAAAGGCCCATAACTTTCGAAATTTTTGATATTTTCACTTGAAATTTTCCATGTATATTTTTGAAACATATATCTATCCGAAAATACAAAAAGAAAAAAAATCGATTTTTTTGACCCAACAAAGTAGGAACCCCCATTAAAATTGATATCCTCTGCTACTTTTTGTTGAATAATTACATAATTTTCATACATTTCTTCTATTCAAAAAATTTAACTTTTTTAAAAAAACTTTTATTTGCGCAAGCAGTTTTCTTTCGAAAACTTAAAAAAAATAATGTATGTTATTGCTTATGTCATTGTTTATGCAATGAATTGTTGTTTTCTTTTCAAATTTTCTTTAAATCTAATGTAGTTTGTTTAAAAAATTTTTATTGAATTTTTTTTTTAATTTAGTTTCTTAATTGTAAATTTAATTTATCGTGAAAATTTGGCTTTCTCAGTAGAAATTGCCTAGTGCATCCTAAGGTCTATTGGAAAAATCTTCTGGAGTTGGTCAGCCACAGACTGTTAACGGGAATATAAATAGAATAATTTTCAAATCAATAATTTAAATCGAGTAAAATTTTTTGGGCTTAGTAGCAAAAGCGAAATTTTTTTAAACAATTTTTTTAAAATTTTTGTTGTCAACAATTAAAAAAATTTTGTTCCAAACCATGTTTATTCCAAAAAATGTTGCTTTCAAATAATTTTTTTTAAACAATTATTTGTTCTTAAAAAATTTGGTTTAAACATTTTTTATGCCTTATTTTTTAAAATTTTTTACAGAATTTTTTTGTCACCTATTTTGCCTTATTTTTCTTTGTGTAATATTTTGTTTTCTCGCATTTTAGACCATTTTACAACTTTTGATGATGATATAAAATGTCATTTTTAATGAACATATAAATTTGGTATCAACTGAATATAGATATTTGATCGCATACTGCGACAATTCTTTTAATAACAAATTTTTTTATCTTTCCTGTAACTTTTTGCTTTTTAGGTGTTTCGGACTAGACTGTCAAGACAATGGAAAAAAAATTATTTTTAATAGTGTTAATTTCTTATTTTGTATAATTTTAGGCGCTATGCCAGTTAGTTGAAAAGAATGTTAAAAATTTGGCTGATTCACACTTAAAAATTTCTATGGTATGAATTGCGGACCAGTCCCAGATATGGGCCAGACTAGACTGTCAAGACAATCAGAGAAAAAAATTATTTTTGGAAAGTGCTAAATTCTTATTATGTATAATTTCAGACAACCTGGCAATTTTTTGAAAATGTTAAAAAATATTGGCTGATTTACACTTAAAAATTTATTTGTCATAGATGTCTGACCGGTTCCAAACCCGGGAAGGACTAGACTGTCATGACTAGACCGTCTAGACGTCGCCACACCTGGGCCAGATCTGACGTCAGACCGCCTGACGTTTTTTCCACTAGGGAATCTGAGCGAATCATTTCAGCCTCCCAGCTGCATTTTTTTCATTTGGAATGCAAAACTAATTCAGTGTTTAAAATTGTATTTAGTAATGGTTTTTTAGTTTAAATCCGCAAGACCACCACCTATTAAATTTTATTTTTAAGCTTAATATTCGCTCTTTAAAAAAGAAATAATTTAAATTTTACGAATAGTTACAAAACATTAAATTAAAGGCACTGAATGTGCAGAGCGAATAGAAAGTGTGCAGTTGATTGATTCCAAAATGATAAATTTGGATACTAAATTAGGAAAATAATTTTTGGATACGGTGGGGACGGTCCTGGGAAACAGTGTGGTGGCAAAGGGCGATAAAGGGGGAGAAGAGATGAGAAGAGAAGAGGCAGTGGAAAAAAGACAAGAGTGAGGACGAAGAAGTGAAGATCGAGGGTCATAGGTGAAGCCCAGCCTCTCGCCCTTGCTAGGCGGGGAGATCCAATCGCGTTCTCTTGTATACTCTCTAACTCTCTCGTCCCGGTCCCGGTCCCGCGTCTTCAGCTCTGCACTCTTCGCTTTTATGCTCTTATTATACTCGCATTATTCGCTAACTGCGGCAGTTTGATATCCCCCAACTCCCAACTCACAGCTGACAACACACACCTTCATTCAGAGTGCTGGACGAACCGTCATTCCGTCAGCTGACTCGCCTCGGTAATTGCCAAGCAAGCGCCACTTGGATTATGGGTTGTTCGAGAAACGAGAGAGATCTTGGATTTCTTCAAGTTAGACTTTAGAGTTAAAACTCCGGCCACGTTCAAACATAATCGACATTTAGTTTTACATCTTAGAATACAAGCCAATTTTAGAATTAGAAACATTCACTTTTATAGCACGATCGAGTATTGGGTAACCATGCCAATTCTCTCCAATTCAATCGGTCGATTACGTAGATTTTATATCCTAATTAAAAAGTTAATAATAATTAATTACATAATTGGATTTTTAAAGCATTTTTTAAAGAGTTGGAAGAAAAAAATAAAAGACCGAATATGCGAATACTTTTAATTTAATTCTTTGAAATTTTTTTTATTCAATGTTATGGATGTAATTGAAATATTTCCTTGGATGGCAGATCTTCTTCATTTTTTGGAATTAATAGAACCGAGAAGAAAATAGAACTTTTCTTGGTTAAAAGTTGTTTCATCATCATTTGGTTGACAATTTAATTATTTTGTTAAAAATGCAAGTTTTTGTTGAAAAGTCATCTTTTTGGTTAAAGATCCATCTCTTTGGTGGACAATTAAACTACTTACTTTGATGAAAATTTATTTCATTTTTGATTGAAAATTACTGTTAGTGCTGAAAAATCAACAATTATTTTATAGTACAAAATAAATCTTCTTTAGTTGATAATTCAACTATTTGGTTGAAAATTTAATGATTTTGTTGAAAATATAACTATTTTGTTGAACATGCAACTATTTTGTTGAAAATGCATCCTTTAAGTTGAAGATTCACGTCTTTGTTGGACAATCTCACTAATTTGTTAAAAATTGTCTTCTTGGTTAAAAATTATTTTTTCAACTAAAAATTCAACTGTTTCATTTTCGGGTAAAAAATTAATATTTTTAGTTGATAACATCACTATTACATAATAAATAAAAAATTTTATTATTTTGTTGAAGATGCAACTATTTCGTTAAAAATATGGTGTTTCCATTAAAAAACGTCCTCTGAGTAATTTGTTTATTTAATTTGTTTAAAAATTATAAATTGTTGTCTAAAAGCAAAATATCACAGTAACAGTGAAGGCCCATTGGTTATACGCATTTGATTAATTGTATCAAAGAAACTAAATTTACCAAATTATGGGTTTTGTTTATTACATTCTTTAACAACAATTACTAATTGGTCAGTATTAATAAAAAATAACTATAAAGAGCTACTTGCAAGACATAAGGAATTTATTTCTCCGAAAAAATGAAATCTATATGTTGAAAAATGGCGAATAACTGAATTTGTTTATTAATTTGTTTAAGCAATTATAAATTATTTTTTTTATAACCAAGTACCATATCAGGAGGTATTTTTAACACATTTTAAGTTGACTAAAAAAAATTGCTTCTACTAAAAAATGATAATATTATGCATTTATTAATTAATTTTGTTTAAAAAAATAATACTAATTATGTGAAATCAAAAAATCATACAAAAAAGCTATAGCAAGATATTTATTGTCCTTTCTGTTAAAAAAACGAAAGAAAACTATTTGAAAATGACAAATTTATGCATTTGTTTACGAAAGTTGTTTAAATAATTTGTAAAATAGTCTCTATTTCTTTATAAGTCATATCGAGATTTTTTGCTACAGATTTCCACATAAAAACACACATCTGAAGTAACTATATATGATTTTTACTAAAAATCTAACTTTTCTTGATTAATTTATTTATAAAAATGAAAATCAATTTTTTAAACATCTGATACTGCTGGACATCATTCAACACAAGTTTCACGACTAATTTGTGTAATTTAATTATTTAATTAA
>NC_046665.1:98677323-98707559 GCF_010883055.1 Belonocnema kinseyi | reverse complement strand
ATTATTTATTATTTAATTTAATTAATTACACTAATGTGTAACCTCGCATAAATTGGATAAATTCCCACGAAAATTTTACACTTAAAGTTTGGAGCGTCGACACTTTAGAATTTAATCAACTTTAGGTTTTTAAAATTATTCGGACTAAAATTGAAGGCTCTGGACATTTCTGAACAAAAAAAGTGCATTTCCTCCAACTGTTTACTTAAATCGAGAGTCCAGTGTATTATCTGAAATGCTGATATCTTGATTTTGGTGGATTTTTGAATATAGTACCAAATTATAATCTACGAACTTGTCTATCGCTGTCGAACTTTCGGGGTTTGAGGAAAAAAGAAGTACGATTTTGCTCGATAATGATCTTTATGCGGGACGGTCCCAGCTGAAATATTATACTCGTTAGAATCCAAATTGGGGTCCTCTTAAAGGGTCTGTGCAAGCCGCACAGGTATTTATAATTTGAAACGCGTTTTTTGATAAAGCCGCTGCATTAACCGGATTTACATATGGAACCGCCTTTGTTTTAGCGATCACCCTTTCAAACATCCAATTTAATTGCCTTCGTAATATAGTGCTATTGTCGAACGAGACATTTTTACGGATTTCGCTTCTACTATCCTCCGACATCAACCGACCAGATTCTAAAATCTTTCAAGAAAAACGTAGGCGTTAATAACGACACGCGAATTGTGCGATCAAGTTTATCCTATAAACGAATCTTCAGGCACCAATAAAATTTTTATTTTATTTTATTTTATTATTGTTTGGTAGTAAAAACATTTTTTATATTTTAAAGAATCGTTTGTTTTAAACAATTGAAAATTAATTAAACTTCTCCGCCTGTGAAAAAATTCTTCCTTGTGCCAATAGATTCAACAATCTCTTCCAAAAATTTTAGTAAAAAAAAAGTTTGTATTTTGTATTAGTTCAAAAGTTATTTATTTTTTTGTGGACGCGCTCCGACCTCCAGCGCTAATCGAGCAGATTCGGACGCGATAGTTTAATTTTCAACAAAGTATAGTGAAATTTTCAACCAAAAAGATTAATTTTCTACCAAAAAAGTATTTTTTGCAAAAAATCGGTTCAAACATTCAACCTAGTAGTTGAATTGTAAACCGAAAAAGATGAATTTTCAATTTAAAAAATTTATTAGTTGGTATTTACATTAAAAATCTCCATTATTTTATGTGCCAACTATTCCCCTTTTTGTATTGAACATTTATCTTTTTTGGTTTAAAATTCAAATACTGGGTTGAATTTTTGAAACAATTTGTGAAAAAAATACTTTTTTTGGTAGAAAAAAATCTTCACGGTTGAAAATTGAACTATACTTTATTGAAGATTAAACTATTTTATTAAAAAATCAGATTTTGTGTTGAAGCTTAATTAGTTTAGCTAAAAATTCATCATTTTAATCGAAAACTTAATACTTTCAATTGAAATTTATTTTTTTTATTAAAAACTATCTTTTTCAATGATAATTTGACGATTCAATTTTTTTTTAAATTCACATGTTTTGATTGAAAATTGAACTACTTGATTGAATACTTAACTACCCTCTTTAAAAACTTGAAGAAAAATGCCTTTTTTATTAACATTTATAATTTCAGTTTGAAATTCGTTTCATATTGTACTTAGCATGATACCCATAATAATTTTATTCAAAATAGTGTATTACCCAATTGTTTTCCTATTTCTTGTCTTAAATTTGATCCACTTTATTGAAAAAAAAAATTTTTTTTTAAGATGCATCATTCTTTTAATTGACACTTCATCTAATTTGTGGAAAGGTGAACTATTTTGATAATATTCTTTGTTCGTTAATTAATCTTTTAACTGAAAACTTAACGATTCAACTTTTGGTTATAAGTAAATTTTTTCTAGTTGATAATGGATCTATTTTGTTAAAAATTCATCTTTTTAGTGGAAAATTAATCTTCTTAGTTGAAAATTCATCTTTTTGATTATCTATTGGAACATGGAAGAATTATTTCACAGACGGAGAAGTTTAATTAATTTTCAATCCTTTAAAACAAACCATTATTTTAACAATAAACAAAATTTTTTTACGGCCGAAAATTTTTTTAGCGTAAATTATACTTCGTAACAACAATTTTCAGCTCTTAATTATTGAATATCGATGAACCTTTTAGGGGTAATCCATTTTTGAAAAAAAGAATGATCAAGAACTTTAAGTGTTAATAACTTAAAGAAAAATAAATTTTTTGCGAAAATGTTTTAGGGGAGTTATTTTGTTTTGAAAACAAATCGAAAACTGTATAAATTGATTGAAAATAAAACTATTGATTTCAAAGTGGCATACTTGAGATATTTTGACCCATGATTAATAATTTTCTGATTTAACGCTCAAAAGATCCTTTAAAGGTGCATGAAAAAACATTTTAGAAAGAAGATAATGGAGTTTTTCAATATATTGATGTTTATTATTAATTTTTTAAATATTTCATAATCATTTGAAAAACCTAACGTTAAAATAATAATTTAGTTTTTAAGTAATCTTTATTTGTTTCTTGGAATGATGGTATTTTCAGAATGATGTGAAATAATGAGTACCAAAAATCAACCCATTTGTTTAAATTGCTTGTGCATTCTCTATATTTTTGTGAGTTAATTAAATAAAAAATATTAATTTTTGCAGTATTCATATCATTAGGCATTCATTTTTAGATACTGAATCCAAAATGCATTAAGCCTAAATGAACAATAATGCATTTTTGCAGAAAATAAAAAAACGTTTTTTTTTTACAAAAATAAAATTGATTATTTCTCTAAATTCTGGAGCCATGAAGTCACTTGAATTTCCTTTGAATCTCCTGAAGTCCGTGAATTCCACAAAGATTTCTAAGTCCCTTGAAGACAATTAAAGTGACCTGAACTCACTTTCCTTTACAGAAATTCGCTTGAAGTCACTTGGTGTCGCTTGAATTCTCTTGAAATCTCCTAATATACCTGAAGTAATTTAAATTCACATGGAGTCAGTTAAGGTCACTTGAAGTCACTTAAGCTCACTTAAAAGTCACATAAGTCCACTTAAAGCCACTTGAATGGTATTTAAGTCAATAAATTCTTATGAGATTTCTCAAGTCTTTGAAGGCCACTTAAAGCTACTTGAATTCACTTTAACGTACAAGAGTTCTCTTAAAGTAATTTGAAGTTACTTGAATTCTCTTAACATCTTCTGATTTATCCAAAGTCATTTAAATACACATGAAATCATATAAAGTCACTTGAATTCTCCCTAAGTGAATAAATTATTCAGAGATTTGTGAAGCCCCTAGAAGTCACTTAAAGTGACTTGAATTCACTTTAATTTACAAGAATTCTTTTTAAGTCATTTTAAATCATTTAAATCTTTTAAAATCTCCTGAAGCATCTGAAATAATTTAAATTTCCATAAATTCACTTGCATTTTTCTAAAGCCACTTGAATTCTCCTGAAGTCATTTACAGTCACTTGAAGCTTCATGAATTCACTTTAATTTACAAGAATTCTCTTAAAGTCATCTGAGGACACTTCAAATCTCCTCAAATATTCAAAGCCATTATAATGAATAAATGAATTGACATGAATTCATTAATTTACATTAAGTCACTTGAATTCACTTTAATTTACAAGAATTCTTTTTAAGTCACTGAAGGTCATTTAAAGTGACTTTAATTTTCTTAAAATCTTCTGAAACATCTAAAGTCATTTGAAATTTCATTGAGTCACTTGCATTTTCCTGAAGTCACTTGAATTCTCCTGAACATAATGAATTCTTCACAAATTTATGAGTTACGTTGAAGTTACTTAAAATGATTTAAATTCACTTTAATTTATAAGAATCTTCTTGAAGTGACTTGAATTGTCCCGAAGTAAATGAATTCTTCAAATATTTCTAAAGTCCTCTGAAGTCACTTAAATTGATTTAAATTCACTTTACTTTACGAAAATTCTTTTGAAGTCACTTAGAATCACTTGAATTCTCTTGAAATTTCTTGAAATATCTTAAGTCATTTGAATTTACATGAAGTCACTTGAATCCTCCTTAAGTCAGTGAATTCTTCAGAGATTTGTAAAGTTCTTTAAAGTTACTTAAAGTGACTTGAACTCACTTTAATTTACAAAAATTCTCTTGAAGTCGCTTAAGGTCACTTGAATACACTTTAATTATTTTTAAATCTACTGAAAATATATCTAAAGTCATTTGAATTTACATGAAGTCACTTAAATTCTCCTGAAGTCAGTGCATTCTTTAGAGATTTCTGAAGTCACTTGAAGTCACTTGAAGTCACCCAAGGTCACGTTAATTCAAAAGAATTTGCTTAAATTCTCTTAAATACGATTGAAATTTCCTGAAATATCTTAAGCCATTTGAATTCACATGAAATCACTTGAGTCACTTGAATTCTCCTGAAGTCAATTCATACTTGATATCAAGTGAGTAATATTGATCATAAGTACATAAATAAATTTTGGGATAATGATAAAAAGTTTAATTAAATAAGAAATATATTTTTAAAAATTTAATTTTTGACTTTTCTTAAAGTTGCGCTAAACGAAAATAAGTTTTAAAATATAATTTTTATAAACCTAAAAACACAACATTAATTATTAAAAACATTGAAAATTACCATCATTTCTTTGAGCATATAGAAACTTTGAAAAAGTTGTTAAAAAAGCCACTCTTTTTAGTTTGAAATACAACATTTTTTACGAAAACTCATCTTTTTGGGTTAAAAGTTAAATTTTTTGATAGAAAATATATATATTTTTTTTTGAAAACTTAATTTTTGTGTGGAAAATTTCATTTTTTTTGTATAGAAAATTCGTATTTTTGGCACAAAAATTCAAAATTTTAAATTAATTTTTTCTTTATTGACTAAAACATCTTTTTTGGTTCAAAATTTAAATTTTTTACTAAAAATTTGACTGTATGGCTTGAAAATTTATCGGTTGTCATAGACATTTATTTATTTTTTGGCTTAAAACGCAACGGTTCGCTCGAAAATTAAACTGTTCTTATAAAATATTAAAATATTTTGTTTAAAATTTCTCTCTTTTCGTTGAAATATCAACTATTACATTTTTTATAGTTCAGCTTTTCATTTTTCGGTTCAAAATTAACTTAAATTAACTATAAATTAACTGCAAAACTTTCGATGAAAAATTAACTATTTTGTTCGATTTTCGCTCTTTTTGGGTCAAAAACTTTTTTTTTAATTTAATTATTTTAGTTTTATTTGAAAATTAATCTTTTTCAGTTTAAAATTTATTTTTTTTATTGAAAATTCAATTATTTTGGTATAAAGATTATATTTTTGGGTAAACAATTCAACTTTTTTGTAGAAAATTCGTTTTCTTTTAACTTAAAATTTAACAATTTTCTTGGAAATTAATTTCTTTGTTTAAAATTCATATTTTTGGATAAAGGATCAAGCGTTTTGTGAGAAATTCTTTTTTTTTCTTGAAATATAACACTTTGGATGCAATTTATTTTCTTTGTCAACTGAATAATCTTTCTTGGTTGAAAATTCAACTTTTTTTTAAATTCATCTTTTTGGTTTAAAAGTGATCTATTTTGCTTAAGGATTCAACTAGTTTGCCGAAAATTAATATTTTTGATCTAATTTACCTTTTTTCATTGAAAATTAAAATAATTTTTGGGAAAATTTTCAAATACAAATTACACTTTTTGTTGAGAAATTCTCTTTTTGCTTAGAAATTCATCGTTTTGGTTGAAAATGAACTATTTTATTGGAATTTCATTTTTCGGGACATTACAAAGTAATTTTTCACCGAAAATTTAATTATTCCATTTTTTGTTTCAAATTTATCTTTTCGAGTTAAAAATTCAATTATATGTTTTAAAAATAATCATACATGTTTTGTTTAAAATTCGCCTCTCCTTGGAAAAAAATCACCTATTTGGTTAAAAATGCATTTTTAATAAAGTGAAAAAAATGTCTCACGTAAGACCTTTCAATTTCTGTATAAAATTCTGAATAAAAATTTTCACTAGAAGTCTTGAATGTAAATTTAGAAACAGACATTTTTTTGCAGTAACATTATTTATCTCCTAGGCGTAAGATTTTTTTATAACCGAAAAAATTTTTCAAGCATCGAAAACCAAGTTCCACCTTTAAGTTACTGAAATATCTTGAAATATCCTCAAATATTTTGAAGTCAGAAGTAGCTCTCGTAGATCCTAATTTTTGATTGCTCAATTTAATCTCGTCTTAAACTGAAATTTTGTATCTGCTCCATGAAGAGCAGAAAAATATTTTTCTAAAGAAAGTAAATAAACTGATGGAAGGTCACATGAATTCACATGAAAAAACTTAAAGTCACTTGAAGTCACTGGAATTGACTTGAAATCTCCAGAAGACAGTAACATCTCCTAAAGGAAGAACCTGTTTTAGAAAGCTTAAAATCATGTATTTTTTGTAAATTAAAAAAAAAATAAAGCAATGAAAGAAATTTTCTAAAACTCTTAGAATATGTCTGTCCAAGTCTTAAAAAAAAAACCAATAAAATATTCTGAAATATCTAGAAGGCAGAAGTAGTTCTCGTCGACCCTAATTTTTGCATGCAAAATTCAATCTGCTTGAGGTTATAATTAACTAAAATTTTTTCTCTGCCCAATTAAAAGCAGAATAAAAATTGTTCTAAAGGAAGTAAATGAACTGGGAGAAGGAAGAATGTGGGTACTTTTGAATGACAAGTTTTCCATTTCCACCTTCAGAATGAATAGGGACTTCGCATTGCGATATCTTCGGACAGACTTTGCAGTTGTCGAGGGTATATCCGGTCATTCAATCGACATTGTACCGATCGAGAATTAATTACGAGAAGATACCGATTGGAAACTCAGGCTGGAAGATCCTGTTGCGAGATTCGCAGGATAATCCACCTAAACGTATAGGACCACCGGGATCGAGGGGCGCACACAAGTCAGCTGCATACACTTAAAAGGAACGACATGGAGGTGGTTGTTCTTTTTAATTATGTTTATAATCAACGCGTCGCATGTCTATGGTAATCGTTCCCCTCGGTACCCAATACCCACCTATTCAACCAACTCATCAAGATTTCCAGCACCGTTACTTCTACCACTCACGATGACTCGCAAATTATCAATCATTGCAATTCAGCTGTTTGCAATCCAAACAAACAAACAATTTACATAATCTGTGATTATTAGAAAATTTATTGCAATTCTAGTTTTTATCTCAATATATCTGCTAATAAGACCAATTCAATTCACTGATAGGGGGGCCCTACTTCAATTACATAACAGCTCAAGGGAGAATCTTTTTTGGATCAAAATGCAAATTTTTTGTTGAAAATTCAACTATTTCCGAAAAAAATTTACTTTGTCTTTAAAATCCGTATTTTCTGTTGAAAAGTCAATTAAAATCTTTTTGGTTCGGAATTCAACTCTTTTTACATTCTCATCCGAGAAGGTATTAGATTTGTGTAAAATCTGACCCCCCCAGTTTTTGTCAAATGTCTACGTTTTGAGACCCCCTGAAACCGAAAAAACAGGTTTTTACGAATGTGTCTGTCTGTCTGTCTGTATGTCTGTCTGTCTGTATGTCTGCCTGTCTGTATGTCTGTCTGTCTGTATGCCTGCCTGCCTGCCTGTCTGTCTGTCTGTCTGTCTGTCTGTTTGTCTGTCTGTATGTATGTATGTGAGTGTATGTATGTATGTATGTCTGTCTGTCTGTATGTCTGTCTGTATTTATGTCTGTCTGTCTGTGAACACGATGACTTTCAAAAAAATTAATCTATTAGATTGCCATTTAGCACACTCGTTTAGTGTCCTAAACTAAAGGTCAAGTTTGTTAGCCAGCCATTTTGGATAAAAATTCAAAAAGTGGGCACATTTTTAATATTTTTGAGACCACTTTTTTAAAAATTCCAAAATTCTCTGTACGGTTATTTATAGTATTCAAAAAGTTGAACAATTTATCCTAATGACTTTCCTTGAAAAATCAAAAATTACCAGAGTTAGATCATTTTCAATATCAAAAAAAAAAAATAAAAAATAAAATGAACATTTTAAGCCAAACAACGCATGATACGAAAAAAAGTTGAGAGAAAAAAACGTTACTTTTTAAAAGCCCTACAAGATTACAATAACAATTTTTTTAATTTGGTCGAGAATTAAAAATTCCAAATTTGATCGTACCAAAAATTTTTGAAACCACATTTATTCTAAATTTAAAAATTGTATGTACGGTGGTTCATAGAATTCAGAAACTCAAACAATTTATCTTAATGACTTTTTTCTATAAAAAGAAAATTATCAGAGTTAGAGCATTTTCGAAATCCAAAAAAAAACAAACTGAAATGAACATTTGAAGCCAAACAACGCATGATATGAAAAAAAAGCCAAAGACAAGAAAAACTTCGTTTTTTGAAAGCCCTAAAAGATTTTAATAACAACATTTTCAATTTGGTCAAAAAGTTGATAATTCCAAATTTGATCGTACAAAAAAATTTTGAAACCACATTTTTTCAAGATTTAAAAATTCTATATACAGTTGTTCATAGTACTCAGAAACTCAAACAATTTATCTTCATGACTTTTTTCTATAAAAAGAAAATTATCAGAGTTAGAGCATTTTCGAAATCCAAAAAAAACCAATTGAAATGAACATTTGAAGCCAAACAACGCATGATATGAAAAAAGCCGAGAAAAGGAAAACTTTGCTTTTTGAAATCCCTATAGGACTAAGATAACAACTTTTTTAATTTGGTCGAAAAGTTGAACATTCCAAATTTGATCGTACCAAAAATAATAAAAAATTCAAAAATTCCATTTTTTGGTCAAACTATGCAAGATACGAAAAAATAAAAAAGCTTAAATTTTTCGCCCTGGGAAAAACTACAAATTTATAATGAATCAATTTTCGATATAAGCTACGAAAAAAAATGAGACCAAAATTTTTCATCCAAAAAAGAGCTATAATTTTTGATAGGACACGTAGTTTTTGCTTTAGTCGTAAAAAATATCATTCAAAATAAAAATATTAAATTTGTTTGAAAAAACGACACAAGGTATGAACTTAAATTACCAGACAAAAGTTGTTCTCTTAAAAAGATCTATAAATTTATTATTAATTATTTTGCGATTCGCAAAACATGAAATTAAAAATTTTAAAATGAACTTTTTGGAAAAAGCACAGAAAAGACGAAAGAGGACATAGGCTCCTATATAGGACCCTATATAGGTTCCTGTATTAGACCCTATGCAGATGCGCAATAGTTTTTATTTAATCGTAAAAAACAACATTAAAAATTAAAAAATTATAAAAACAAGGAAATAAGAATTAGTATGATTCATTTTTTATGCATATTATGAATTGTAGGGATATACATTTATTGAAATGATGCATGCTTCAGAGTAGCTTAGAATACAATTTAAAGCAAAATAAGAAACAGATACAAAAATAATCATGATAAATACAATTTGCTTTTTATTTTGCAATTTTTTAATAAGTAATCCCAGACAGAGTTAAATAAAAATGTAGTATAATTGATACAAAAGTGTAATGTATAATGTAGAAAAGTGTGCATGTTGGATATAATCGAGTGCGAAGCACGAGATACGTGATGAGAATGTGTTCGTTAGAGCCAAAAGAGCTTTAACAAAAGAGAGTTCAAAATTTCAAAATTACAGTTCTTCGTCCGTTCACCTTTGATTTTAAAGGTCTGTGCCCGAATGTGGAACAAATACAAAGACCAAGTGCGGAGTGCGATTGCCATCAGTCGCGTGCCGTAAGTGCGCTCAAACTCTCTTTTAACGAAAGAGAATTCACAATTACAAAATGACAGTGGTGGATGTTTTGAGTCTTAATTTTTAAATGTTTGCGCAAGAATGTGCCAAAATATAAAGACCGAGTGCGTAGCGCGAAGTAAATATATAATCGAGCCTGAAGCGCGAGAACCAATAGTTGCGCGCCCTAGGCGCGCTCAAACTTGCGAGCGAAGCGAGTCGCGCGCATAGTGCGCGATGAGAATGTGCCCGCATGGCGGGCAGATTTTTTAGTTCAAAAATGTCCAGAGCCTTCACTTTTGGCTGAAAATGTGTCTTTTTGATTTGAAATTTCATCTGTTTTTGTAGAATTTCCATTTTTCTTAGACAAAAATGCAACTGTTTGATTGGACAGTTTAGAATCTTGTTAAAGAGACACATTGTTATGATTCGTTACGGCAGGGGGTCCTTCACTCATTGACGTAATTTTTGACAATTTGCAAAAAATGTATCCTGAAGATTATCTTTTTAATTATCAATTTTATTAGTTCGTTGAAAATGTATCTGTTTTGTTAAAAATTCAGCTTTTGATTTGAAAATCCAACCCTTTTCGTAGAACAATAACCTTTTAATTAACATCCACATTTTGTTGCTGATGAATCAACTGAAACCTTTTTTGAATTAAAACTTTTCTGAAAATTTGTCTTTTTGATTTAAAAATTCATCTTTTGTAGCCGAACTATTGCATCTTTTTTAGATCAAAATGCAAATACTTTGTTAAAAATTCAACTATTTCCTAAAGAATTTACTTTAACTTTAAAATCCGATTTTTTGGATGAAAAGTCAATTAAAATCCTTTTGGTTCGGAATTCAAATCTTTTTTTGAAAATTTGCCTTTCTGATTTAAAATTTCATCTGTTTTTGTAGAATTTTCATTTTTCTTGGACAAAACTGCAACTTTTTGGTTGAAAATTTTAGAATCTTATTAAAATGTCATATTTTTTGGTCACAAATTCGACTGTTCAGTAGAAAATTAACTTATTGTTCACAATTCTTATTTTGATGTTACAAAGTGAACTGAAATCTACTTAGATGAAAATTAAACTATTTTTTAAATCTGTTTTTTAATTCATCTGTTTTAGAAGAAATTTCATATTTCTTGAATAAAAATGCATCTGTGCAATTGAAAATTCAACGCTTTTTTTTGAGTTCATTATTTTGATTTTAAAACTCACCTGCAGTTTTATTAAAAATTTAACTATTTCTTAGAAAATTTGATTTTCGCTTAAATTTAATATTTCGGTTTTAAAATATAACAGAAATCTTTCCGGAATCAAAATTCAACTATTACTTTGAAATTATTTCAAAATAAAAAATTCATTTGTTTTAAGAGAAACTTCAACTTTCTTTAGTAAAAATGCAACTGTTTGGTTGAAAACTAAACTATTTTTTTTAAAATTCATACTTTTTGGTTGAAAATTCTACTGTTTTGTTTGAAATTAAACTATCTTGTAGAAAATTTACTTTTGGTTTAAAATTTAGATTTTTGTATTATTATTTGTATTATTGTTAACAATTCTTCTGTTTTAGTACAAGTACCATTTTTCTTCGATGAAAATGTAACTATTTGGTAGAGAATTCAACTATTTTGTTAAAAAATCATCCTTTTTGTTTGAAAAAATTCGGCTTCTGGAATTGAAAAGTCAATTCTTTTAGCAGAAACTTCTTTTTTGTTTTTTAAAAAATTCATATCTTTATCTTGAAAAGTCAACTGGAATCTTTTTTGGATGAAAATTCGACTACTTTTTAAAATAAAAATTTATCTGTTTTAAGACCAATTTTTTACTTTTTGGATAAAAATGCAACTATTTAGTAGTCTTTTTGAATTGAAAATTAAATTGTTTTCGTAGAATCTTTTTTGTTTGTTTGTTAAGAAATTCATATTTTCATCTTGAAAAGTCAACTGGAATCTTTGCTGAATGAAAATTCAACTTTTAAAAATAAAATTTTTTAATCAAATTCAGCTTTTTTAAAGAGAAATGTAATCTGTTTTGGATAAACATGCAACTATTTGGTAGATAAATCAACAATTTTATTGAAGTTATCCTTTTTCGTTAAAAATTCGTCTTTTTGAATTGAAAATTCAATTTTTTCATAAGAACTTATTTCTTTTTTTATAAAGTCACAGTTTGATCTTCTTATTTGCTTGAGTATTTAACTATTTTGTTTGGAAAGATTTGGCTGAATCACTTTGTTAAGAAATCATTTATTTTTTATTTTTAGTTGAAAATTCATCTCTTTGATTAAGAGCCTAACTATATTGTTGAAAATTAATCTTTTTTTTATTGAAAATTCAACTAACTGGGTAAAAGTTAAACTACAGTGTTAAAATTTTATTTTCTTGATTGAAAACGTATGTTTTTAGTTGAATATTTATCTGTTCAGGGGAAAAGCCTTCTTTTAGTTTAAAATTAATTTTTAAACTGAAAATGTAGCTTTTCCAATTTTTTTAAGATAGATCTTCTTTAGTAGAAAATTTTCTTTTTTTGGTTCGAAAAATCATTTCTTCGTTTGAAATTTTATTTTTCCTGGATAAAAATACGTCAGTTTTAGCAGTTTAGATAAACTTTTCTTTTTTCCTGAGTGAAAAATTTTTAGTTGTTAAAAATTAATTATTTTGCTTTTAAAATTCTTTTTTGTTGTGGTTCCATTAATTTGATCTTTTTTATTGAAGTATAAACTATGGCACTTTTTTGCCACAGACCGCCATACTGCTAAACTGACAGATAAAATTAATATCTCAATTAATGCAATGTCCTTTCATATACTCGTATAAATTAAATAACGAAAACTTCTTCACTTACTTAATCCGATATAAATATATATAGTGGTCTGTGAATATTAGTAAAAAATGAAACCATATCTATACTTAAAGTTTGCAGCAAAAGTTTTAGCCAGAAACATAAAAAATTGAACAAATTTCAATTATTGCAAAAATAATTTTTTGCGAAAACCTTTTTTTATGACTTTTTTCTCAATGTGTGAATCATTCAAACGGCACATTTAAAATATACGAATTGATTTTATAATGTTTCAAGAATATCCGCCAATTTTTTTTTTAATGATTGGATAAGTGTAACCCCCTTTCCCCCCGCCTTTCATTTTTCTTATATTAAAAAATACCATAAAAACTTTAAATCGCGAAATTTCACCCAATTGCTCCCTTTTCTATTTTTCCCTTTTTTTAATATATGAATTTTGTAGATTCTAATAAAAAACATCCTAATATAATTAAAAGGCTTAACAATCCAAAATGCTAAAAAACAAAACAAAAAAGATTTTTTACAAAAATAGGGAAATGAATTCTTATTAATAAAACTAATATGTATACTATCATAAATGTTATTTTAAACAGGAACCCCAATCTTTTAATCCCGAAAAGTCAAAAATAGTGTTTTCTATTGTTTTCAACAAAAAAAACCCAAGCGTGTAAAAACTTTTTAATGGCTACAAAGCAATTACTGACATTAATATTTAAAAAAGGTTTAAATTTGAAATTGCGATTGTTTAAAATATACACAAAATTGTTAGTTTCCGATTATTAAAGAAAGCATCTCAAACTTGACAAGATCAGAAATTATTTTAACAGAAACTTTTTTTAATTACAAAAAAAATTATTACAGAAAACTCGTGAAATTGGGTACATTAAAAGTGGATTACTTTGTTTTTACGCTTAAAATGAACTTAAAACAAAATAATTAATTACTTGAATTTTCGTCAAAAAAGTTAATTTTTAACGTCCACAAAAAAAATTTCAACAAGGTAGTTAAATTTCCAAGCAAAGAGATTAAATTTGAACGAAACTAAATAATCCTCTAACAAAAAAATGAATACAACGTAGAAGAATGAATGCGAAGAGTAAATACGTAGAAGATTAACTTTCAACTAAAAACATGAATATTTAACCCGGAAGATTAATTTTCTACTAAAAATGATAAAATAAAAAAAATACATTTAAAAAATTTATTTTTCAATTTTTTAACAAAATATTTCAAGCAAGTGGTTAAACTTTCAACTAAAAAGGTTAATTTTTCTACTAGAAAAACTAGTTTTCAATCAAATACATGAATTTTCAATCAAGTAGTTGGATTATCAACTAAAAAAAAATAAATTTCCAATCAAAAATAAAAATGGTTAATATTTAATTTAAAAAGTTTATTTGAAACAAATAAAATAAACGAATTTTCATTTAAATAGTTACACTTTTTATAAAGATAGTCCAATTTTCAACAACAAAATAAATTTTGAAGCATTAACATTAATTTTCTAATAAGAATAAAGCGAAATTTTAACAAAATACATGAATTCACAATCAAATAGTTAGGTTTTCAACAAAAAATTAAATAGTATATTTTTATTTTAAAAAACAATTTTGAACAGTAAAAGAAATTCTAACAAAATAGTGAAAAACTATTTGGATCACTTGTTTACGTGATCCTCTTCTCTTTTAAAACTACAGGAGTTTAAAAAAAAATGACATCGTGAGTGATCGTCTTATATTTTAGAACTGCATGAATTTCAAAAACAAATGGTTGATGTGATAGATCGCCTTATTTTTTAATACTGTCTGAAATTCATAAATAAGTAACAATGTGATTGATCATCTTATGTCTTACAACTGTATGAAGTTTAGAAACGAATGAAATGTTAGTCATCGTCTTATATTTCAGAGAAACATGAAGTTCAGAAACAAATGACAATGTAAGTGGCTGTCTTATATTTCAAATCTGTATGAAATTCAGAAAAAACAAATTGAACGTAAGTGATCGTCTTAATTATTAGAGCCGCATGTAATTCAACAATATTAAGTGATGATGTGAGTGATCGTCTCATATTTTAGAACTGCATGAATTTTAGAAAAAGATGGCTGATATAATTAATCGTCTTATTTTTTAGAACTGACTGAAATTCATTAACTAGTAACAATGTAGTTGATCTTCTTTTGTATCACAACTGTATGAAGTTTAGAAACGAATGAAATGTTAGTAATCGTCTTATATTTTAGAGAAACATGAAATTCAGAAACACATGTCAATGCAAGTGGCCGTCTTATGTTTTACATCTGTATGAAATTCCAATACGAATGAAGTGTGAGTGATCATCTTGTGTTTTAGAGCTGCAAGAAATTAGGAAACATTTAATGACGCTGTGAGTGATCCTCTTATGTTATAAAACAAGAAGAATTTCAGAAGAAAAGGCTGATGTGATCGATCATCTAATTTTTTAGAACTGACTGAAATTCATGAACAATGTGATTGATCGCCTTATGTCTCACAACGGCATAAAGTTTAGAAAAGAATAAAATCTTAGTAATCGTCTTATATTTCAGAGAAACATGAAATTCTGACAAAAATGACAATGTAAGTGGCTGTCTTATGTTTCAAATCTGTATGAAATTCAGAAAAAACAAATTGAACGTGAGTGATCGTCTTCATTTTCAAAGCCGCATGTAATTCAAAAATATTAAATGATGATGTGAGTGATCGTCTCATGTTTTAGAACTGCATGAATTTTAGAAAAAGATGGCTGAAGTGATTGATCGTCTTATTTTTTGAAACTCACTGAAATTCATTAACTAGCAACAATGTGACTGATCGTCTTATGTATCACAACTGTATGAAGTTCAGAAACGAATGAAATGTTAGTAATCGTCTTATATTTCAGCGAAACATATGAAGTTCAGAAACAAATGACCATATAAGTGGCCGTTTTATGTTTCACATCTGTATGAAATTTAGACACGATTGAAATTTAAGTGATCGTCTTATGTTTTAGAGCCGCATGAAATTCAGAAACTTTAAATTATGATGTGAGTGATCGTCTTATGTTTTAGAACTGCATGAATTATAGAAAAAAATGTCTGATGTGATTGATCGTGTTATGTCTCAAAACTGTATGAAAATCAGAAACAAATAAAGTGTGAGTGATCTATGCTTTAGAACTTTATTAAATATAGAAGAAAATTACGATGTGATTATTCGTCTTATGTTTACGAACTGCATGCATTTTACGAACAAATATCTCAAGTGATTCATCGCCTTCTATTTTATAGCTGTATGAAACAAATAAGAATCTGATTGATCGTCGTATGTGTTAGAATTGCTTGAAATTCAGAAACAAATAACACTCTGAGTAATCGTCTTGTATTTCACAAATTTACGAAATTCAGAAACGAATGAAATGTGAGTGATAGTCTCAGATCTTATGTTTTATAAGTACACGAAATTCAGAAGCAAATGACGATATGAGTGATCGTCTTTTTTTTAACTATATGAAATTCATAATTAACTAAAAATGTGATTGATCGACTGATATTTCAAAACTGTGTTAAATACAGAAACAAACGATATTTGAGTGATCTTCTTATATTCCACACTTGAACATCTGGTGCCAAGAACAGTATTAAGTACAAGTTTTCGGAAATTAAAAAGAAGGATGCACAATCTCCAAGATTCCTCAAAAACGGATAATCGGACAAACATTTTCCGCCCTTCAAAAAGATGGTTTACCAATTTTTTATTCAAAAATTCAATTGCAAATATCTTTTAAACTAGGCTTCATAGCAACAAATAGAAGACAGAAGGTTTTCATCGTTAAAAAAAAACTTCGGAAATGATTAATACTATTGAGCGATGACATAGGTCATTTTGGTTGATCAGTGTGAGTCAGTGTGTCTCATTAGGTCGCGAGAATTCCGATTGCATAGCTCGAAAATCTCTATTGAATTTGTTATGTGGAGCGTGGCAGGATTGTCTTAAAATGGAAGTCAGTGGCGTAATTATTGCGCTACAATAGCCAAAGATCGCAATGCCATTGATCAATAATTGACATGAGCGCGGTCATTACTGATGCACATAAACCAGGTGCTGACTCACATTGCTGATGTCATACTCGGCCACTCAACTACTCTGCCACTATATAAATATGAAATTCTGGCGGAAAATGTCGATAAAATGTAAAAGGTGCCGCTGCTGATGCGCTATCGAGCCAATTCATTCTTAAGCAAATCTATTCGATTTCATGGTAATAGATTCGTTTTTCCTCGGTCTTAACTCTACTCTCGCTAGATTCTCTTCTCTTGCTTGCTTTATAGAAGCTTTTGTTCTCCAAGCGAAGAAAATGAACTCTGCTTTTTTTTGCTTTTAATTGTTAACTTAAAAATTCTCTATAACTGTACCTGACTTTTCTCTGAACAATTTTTGGAATTTTCTGTACCGTTATAAATTTTTCTTTCGAGTATAAGAAAAACCTTATACCCAGAAGATAAATAATGTTAATGTAAAAAAAAATCTTCTGCTTAATTTATTTAAGACTTTTAATGACACGAGTCTGCAGAATTTTATAAACAAATTTGAAGATGTTATGTATGAACTTTGGTAACTGAAAATGCACTTTTAAACAATAGTTCATTTTTCATCAATGATAGATAAACTTTAAGAAAAAATAATGAAAAAAATGTTTCTGTATAAAAAAACAACCAAATTTTTAGCAAAATAGTTAAGTTTTCAACTAAAGGAGATGAATTTTCAACCGAAAAGATTAACTTTCTACAAAAAAATTGAATTTTCAACAATTAATATTAATTTTTTTCAAATAATAATTGAATTTTTAACTCAAGAAGATAAATTTTTTAACCAAAGAGGTAAGCCTTCTACAAAGAAACGACTACTTAACAGAAAGTGTCACAGTTGAAATTTCGACAAATAAATATTTTTATTTTAAATCAAGAAAATGTAAAATCAACCAAAAAATACGAGTTTTTGACAAACTAGTTGAATCCTCAACGAAAACAGAATAAATTTCATACAAGAAAGAGAAATTTAAAAAAAGTTGAATTTTCTACCAACAAATTTTTTCAGTTAATAAAGACAACTAATTTTCCACAAAAAATTTTTTTAACTTAAATTGTGAATCTTTGAACAATATTTATTTAAAAATAAAATGGTTAGATTTATAGTTTAAAAAAATTTATTTTCAACAACAACAACAAAAGAAATTTTGAACAAAATAGTTCATTTTTCAACTTAAGAAATGAATTTTTAACCAAATAGAAGACTTTTCCACAAAATATTTAATTCAAAAGAAATTATTGATTAGCACAAAAATACGATAATTTAACAAAAATGTTTACCTTTTCAACAAAAGAAAAATTTTCAAACTTAATAAATAAACATTCAAACAAAAGCAAAAAATTGAATATTTAACCAAATAGTTGAACTTTCAAGTGAAAAAAATGTAACTAAAATTAACATTGTTTACTTTTCAGTTGAAAAAAACTAAATAATGATAAATTTTTACTTAAAAAAGTTAACTTCGTAATTTAAAAAATTAATTGAATAAATAACGAGTGAATTTCAACAAAATAGTCAAATATTTTACCAACAAAATTAATTTTCGACAAAAAGACCAACCTTGCACAAAACCCATCAATTTTTCAATAAAAAGATAAATTTTTAACCAAATAGAAGAATTGTCACCCAAAATAGAATTTTCAACTGAAAAAGATGACCGTGGAACGAAAATTTGGTAAGTTTTCCGTAAAACTATTGATTTTCTAAAAAAAAATTAACAAAAAAGTTTAATTTACATTTAAAAAACGATATTTATTTAAAATTAAAATGGTTAAATTTATAGTTGAAAAAATTTTATTTTCAACAACAACAACAAAAGATATTTTAAACAAAATAGTTCATTTTTCAACTTAAGAAATGAATTTTTAACCAAATAGAAGACTTTTCCACAAAATATTTAAATTTTGAACCAAGAAAAAAGAGATTTTTGGATTCTCAACAAGAAATTTAATAGCTGATATTTCAACCCAAAAATATTTTTATTTTAAACAAAAATAAGATTAAATTCAAAACGAAAAATCGTTGAATTTTAAACAAAGTAGTTGAAAATCAAATTCGTTGTGTTTTCTACCCGTAAATATGAATTTTCTATCAAAATAATTGATTCTTCAAATTTAAACAGGCGACTTTTTAACAAAATAAAATAATTTTTAACTAATAAAGAGGAATTTTAAAACAAAAATGCTTATGTTACATTCCCAATTAAAAAGAAATTATTATTTAACACAAAAATACGATAATTTAACAAAAATGTTTACATTTTCAACAAAAGAAAGTTTTTCAAACTTAATAAATGAACATTCAAACAAAAGCGAAAAATGGAATATTTAACCAAATAGTTGAACTTTCAAGTGAAAAAAATGTAACTGAAATTAACATTTTTTACTTTATAGTTGAAAAAACTCATGTTTAAAAAGAAAGTACATAAAAAAATATTTTAAACAAAATAGTTTATTTTTTAACCAAAGAAGTGTAATTTTTACAAAACAGTTAAATTTTCTACTTGGGAAGATACATTTTGATCAAAAAATATAATAGCTAAATTTGCAGTAAAAAAAAAATAATTTTTAACCAAAAAAAGGAAAACTTTGAAGTCGCAACAAAAAATGTAATAATTGATATTAGAACTACAAGATATTTTTATTTTATACTAAAAGCAGTGGAATTCTACCAAAAAAGAAGAATTCTCAACAAAATAGTTGAAAATTTGTAACCAAACAGTTGACTTTTTAGCAAAAAAGATGACAATTTAACTCTTTTTTCTTAAAAACATATCCTTTTTAATTGAAAACTCAACTATAGATGCAAAGACTAACTACTTCGTCAAAAATTCAGTTTTTAGTTGAAGATTCTTTATTGTAGTTTAAAATGGTTTGTTCGAAAATTAAACTATTTTTTTGAAAACTCGCTTCTTTTGTTATTAAAAATCAATTATTTTAATGTGGGAAATACGTATTTCTTAGTAGAAAATTATTCTCATTTCTTGCAAATTGATCTTTTTTATGAAAATATGATTATTTTAGTCAAAAATTTAACTATTTTGATGCAAATTGGTAGTTAAATTTTCAACTAAAAATATCAATTTTCCACTGGAAATGAAATAGTTACATTTTTTTTATATTGAAAACAAAATTAATCTCTGGATAAAAAGTAAACTATTGTTTTGGAAAATCTTTGCTACTTGGTTGAAAAGTTATTTTCAAATTTTTGAAATTGAACTATTCCACTTAAAATATTAATATTTTTAGTTGCCAAAAATTATCCTTTTATTTTCAAAGCTTAACATTATGTGAAAAATTCTTTTTTATTTTTTGGTTGAAATTAAATTTTTTAACTGAAAACTTAACTATTCCATTTTTTTGTTAAAAATGTATATTTTTTAGTTAAAAATTCAACTTATTTATTAAAAGTATATATCTTCTTCTTTAGAAAATGATGTTCTGTTTGAAATTGATGTTGCCGAATTTGTGTAAGGCCTATTTCACCAGAAATTGCTGAATAAGGTGCAGTAAATTCGCAGGGGCTTTTTTAGAACCCAGTCACAGCTGACCCAGACTCTTCCCCAAAATCGTGGCTAAATGTCCTAAACAATTAATTACCACTCTTATTCATTAGACACTTTAAGGTATTTTGGCCGTTGAGGGCCTGTCTGAGCAAGGGTCACTTTCGACTGAAGTAGGTTCACTTTTAAATCGCCTAAACTAATCCTTAATTTGAATATCACTCATAGACTCATTTCCACACACTTAATGAATCATAACGGTAATTTCTGAACATAAATGTCCAAACTGACCAAATTTAATGTACAACCTTTATTCAGATGCGTTCCGTCATTCTGAAATTCGTTGCGTACGTGGTTGGTTTACGCAACTGCCTACACTACTCGACTAAAGATTTAAGGGTTTATTTTACTCAGTAGGGGGCTTTAGAGTGGTCCCCCTAAGTGGCCTGAATTGTCAATATGATAAATACACTCTAGGTCCCATGGATGCCGGTCCAGCTTTGTAATTTCTAGAACTGCTGAACCAAGCAGTTTCTCAGGTACCAGGGCGAGATACGGTAGCGATCCTTGTCTCGAAAGAGGCGCAGTGCGCGAGTACTCAGTCGAGTATATTGCGCAATATTTCGCATTCCAATTAAAAAACTGTCCAGGCGGCTCTGGCTGTTTACGTTTCGAGACTACCGATTTGGTAACAACTTGGAGTGTGCCTATTTTTCAACAGAACACAATTACATCGAAAGTTGAAGGAAAACGGGCACTTTTCGGACAGACCTAGTCTATGGAAATAATTAAATTTGAAGAAATTGATGAATCTTTTGATAAATTCAGTATGGAAATAAAAAACAAACATGAATGTTTTGATCGCATGTTGTTCAAAAGTCATTTATATATCAGTGGGTCAGTGGGGATTTGTATATCGAGGAGATAGGTGGAATTAATTAGAGGTATCAGTAGTATCTCTCCACGTCAGTAGCGAGCGTTGCTGCCGTTGTACGAATACTCATGTGTATGCGATTTTGCATGACCGATCAAGCTTATAGGCCAAGAGGTTGATCATAGCTGTTCGCAACTGCCTTACAGCTTACAGATTTCAACTTCGACGTAAATCAACCGTCTACTTTTACTGCATTTTGTAAACCTAAACGTGAATGTATACACGAGTAGAAATATCAGTAAAATTTATAATATCCATAAATCTTTCATGGTTTGCTAAACCTAACGAATATTTTAACAGTTTTCCAAATGCCGAGTCCTAATCTTGATCTAACATTCTCTAGCTAATATTTTTTTTTCAATATATTCTTTTAACTTCTGGTTTTTATACGTGGTTGCTTAAATTCCCATTTTAGACATTTCCAGACTTTCCAAGACTTTTTTTTAATCAATTTTTCATTTTTCTTGGCCGTTATTAATTTTTCTTTCCTGTATAAAAACGAGCTTTGTACCTAGATAATCAATAATTTTAATGCAAAAAAGGCTTATTTCTAAATTTATTATCAAGATTTTCAGCGACAATAGTCATACCGGATTTTATAAATTGTAACTTACTTACTATTATTGCTTTATTATCTAAATTAATTAATTTCGAACCAAACATTTGAATTTTTATATTAAAAAGATGATTTTTACAACCAAAAAGACAAATTTTTAACAAAATATATGAATTTTCAACCAAATAGTTGAATTTTCAACTAAAAAAGATAATTTTTTATCCTAAAAAGGAATAGGTATATTGACACTTTTGAAAATTAATTTTTAACCAATAAAAACGAAATTTTTACACATAACATAAAATTTTCGACCAAAAAATTCATTGTCAACGAAAAGACCAATTTTGAAACAAAAGCCATAAATTTTCAACCAAAGAAATAAACTTTCAACCAAATAGTGAAATTTTCAATTAAAAAAAGTACATTTTCAGCTGAATAAAAAATAGATAAATTCGTACTTTTAAAAATTAATTTTAAACAAAATAGTTAAATTTCCATCGAAGAATATTAAATGTCACCAAAAATACAAATTTTCAAACAAGGAGTTGAATTTTCAACTAAGACCAGTAAGTTTTCCACCAAAAATGGAATACTTAAATTTTTGGTCTCAAATCATTACTATCAACTAAAAAATAGTTAAATTTCCGACCGAAAAAATTTAATTTTCAACCAAAAAGATCAACTTTCAACCAAGAACATTAATTTAAAGCAAAAAAACGAAATTTTTAAACCTACAGTTTGATTTTCAACCGAAAGGATAAATCTTCTTCTTTTTCCTTCTTTTCTAAACGAAAACCAAACCAAACACTTAAATTTACAATTTGAAAAATGATTTTTATACACAAAAATACAAATTTTTAACGAAATACATGAACTTCCAACCGAATAGTTGAATTTTCCACTAAAAAAACATAAATTTCTAACTTAAAAAAAGGTAAATTTACACTTTAATAATTAATTAAATAAATAACGAGTGAATTTCAACAAAATAGGCAAATATTAGACCAAAAAAATTAATTTTTAACAAAAAGAACAACCTTGCGCAAAATCCATCAATTTTTCAATAAAAAGATAAATTTTTAACAAAATAAATGAATTTTTAACCAAATAGAAGAATTTTCACCCAATAATCATAAATTTTCAACTTAATAAAGAATGGGTAAATTCGCACTTAAAAAAATTAATTTTTAACAAAGAAAAAGGAATTCTTAAGAAAATAATTAAATTTTCTACTAAAAATGATAAATTTTCAGCAAAAAATGGAATACTTAAATTTTCTGTTAAAAATAAAAAAAACAATATATCATTACAAAAAAAAAACAAGTTTTCCAAAAAACAGTTCAATTTTCGACAAAAGATGTGAATTTTCAAGGAAAAAGATTGATTTTTAAACAAGAAGATAAATTTTTAAACAAAAAAGATAAGTTATTAACAAAATGCATGAATTTTAACCAGAGCGTAGAATTTTCAACTGAAAAAGATGACCATGGAACCAAAATTTGATAAGTTTTTTGTAAAACTATTCATTTTCTTTAAAAAAAATTAACAAAAAAATTTAATTTACAATTGAAAATTTGAATCTTCAACTTTTTTCTTCTGTCGGCAATATTTGACATTTTTATCAAAAAAATATTTTAATTTGAACCAAATATACAATTTTTTGGAAACTAGCTGCATGAGCAACCCAAAATTTGATATTTCATATAAAAAATACATGAATTTCCAACCAAAAATTTTAACTTTAAATAAAAAGTATGACTTTGTCACCCAAAGAGACAAATTTTCAAACAAATATTAAAATTTTCAACTAACAATGATAAATTTTAAACTCAAAGAACAATAGTTAATATTCCATTCATTGAACTAATTTTCAAGCAGTTAAATGATTTTTTCAGAAAATATTAAAATTTTCAAATAAATAGATGGAATTTCTACCAAAAAAATGAATTAACTTCCAATCAAGTAATTACATTTTTTAACCAAGAAAATTAATTTTAAAACCTATAAGATCAATTTTTCACAAAGCAGACCAATTTTCAACAGAATAACAGAATTATTGTCAACAAAATGGTTGAATTTTAAATAAAAAAAGATAAGGTTTCAGCAAAATATAAAATAGGTGAATTTTCAGTAAAAAAAAAATTTGCAATTAAAAATAGAAGAATTTAAAACTAAAATCATGGATCATCAACCAAAAAAAAGAATTTTTAAGAAAGTAGGTCTACTTTTAACAAATTAGTTGAATTTCTTACTTAAAAAGATGAACCGCCGATAAAAATTAATTAGTTGATATTTAAAACACAAAAGTTTTGAATTTTAAACAAAAAAAAGTTAAAATCGACCAGAAAAGCAAAAGGGTTTTAAATCTCTACAGGAACAGGTGAATTTTTACGCTAAACAGACGCATTTTCTACTAAAGAGTTAAATAATTTAAATTCAAAATATTTTTTAGTCAATAAAGCAAAAAAATCAAACAAAACCATAAATTTTCAACAACAAAATTGATTTTCAATAAAATGGTTGAATTTTTAGCCCAAAAATTTATAACCAAATGGAAAATAAAATACAAAATTATAAAATTATAAGTACTTCAATTTCAGTTTATCGAAAATTCCCTAACTTTTCGGTTTTCACTAACATTCCCTAACTTTCCCTGACCATTTTTTAATTCCCTAACTTTCCCTAATTTTCCGAAATGCCGCGAACTATAGCAACCAGTCAAATGTCCTATCACTTAATTTTTATTTTAATTGGTCACATTACCTATTGGACGATTTGGACCTCTTTAAATAAAATTAGTTAAAAGTTGCCGAGACACCTGATACTACTTCATAATCTGGGTGTTCGTGTCAGAAAACAATTTAATCATGATGTTATTGGAAGGGAAGGCGTGAACCATTTGTTTGGCTATCTATTAAGCAATAATAACCGTGCGGCTCCCCCGCCCCCACGTAATTTATTCCCAGCGGAGGCACCCTGGGGCTTGCCACGCCCTGAGTCCTTTCAACATACAGAGGTATAGAAAGGTCTCGTGCCGCACAGCTTCTTTATAATGTAGCATCTGCAAACAACCACGTCATAAACACACCCTTCGCAGCAAATACGAGAACTGTTTATTTTCAACTCCGCCCGAAACTCCCGCCAGAGGGAACTTTGTCCATTCGGGTACATGTTCATTAATTAGCCAATCTAGCGCAAATACTCGATTGTTCAAAAGTACTGATCTACTGTGAAATCAGAGTCGTCATTTAGTATTTAGATTTCGTGCCTTCACGGAATTTCGTTCTTATCATTCATTTTGCATTAATTAAATGAAAACAGTTAAAAATACGTTATGTAATAATTATTTATAAGTTGGTAAGATCGTTGGAAATTAACGAAAATTTGTAATTACCTTAATTTTAAGATTGTCTTTTAAATTTATTTTTAACAAAAGTTCTGATAATAACAACCTTTTCTAAACTATGCATACAACCTGTACAAGACCTATACATGATTTTGCACAAGAATTAATAGACAACCCTATGCAAGAAAGTTTCAATGAACATTTAACTTCTACAGGAATCAGAACAAAAACCTGTACAAGAAACTAGAAATGATCCTATACAAAATTCCATACAACCTCTACAAGAACCTATAAATTATCCTGTACAATAATTTTTTTAAAACCTGTAAAAGAGCGTATAAATTATTCTCCATAAACTACAGAAATACAGACAAGAATCTTTATAGGAATATATACATTATATTGTACAGTCTACAAGTACTTAAACTAGAACCTATGAATTATCATGTACAAGAATTTTAAAAAATACCTGTACGAAAACGTATAAATTATCCTGCATACTCTACAAAAATCAAAATAAGAGCTTGTGTAAAAACCAATGAGTGATCATATAGAAAATTCCACAAAGGAACCTGCAGGTATCTTTACAAAAATCTGTAAATGATCCTGTACAAGAATTCTCAATTCAAGCAAGAACCTGTTTAAGAACGTATAAATGATCCTCTATAATCTATACAAGAATCCAAATAAGGGACGGTATATGATTTTATGAGAGATCCTATACAAAAGCACATAAAGGAACATGTACAAGAAATTTACGTATGATCTTGCACGATAAATTAAGTAAGACCTGTACAAGATCATATTAATTATTCTATACAAAAGTACATATAGTAACCACTACAAGAACCTATCTGAATAATACTGTACAAGAATTCACGCAAGGACCTTTACAAGAACCTATGCATGATACTGCAAAGGAATTGAAAAATGAACCTGTACACGAACGTACGTAATTATTTATCTATCTTCTACACTCCTACATGAATACACACGAGAACCTTTATAACAACCTATGAATGATGCTATAGAAGAACTCAAAGAAACACCTGTACAAGAACGTACATATGGTCATTTATACTTTATGCATGAATCTAAAAATTATCTCGTACAAACATTTAAAGAAGACCCTATACAATATCATATAAATTATTCTATGCAAAGATACGTATATGAACCTCTACAAGAAGCTATATTAATGATACTTTACAAAAATTCAAGGAAGAATCTGTAGGAGAACCTATAAATGATCTTGCAGTGAAATTAAGAAGAGAACCTGTACAAGGTAAAATAAATTATTTTATACAGAAGTACATATAGGAACCTCTACAAAAATCTGTATGAATGATACTGTTCAGAAATCCAAGCAAGAACCTGTACAAGACCCTATAAATGATCCTTTATGTTTAAAAAAATTAAGAAAAGAACCTGCACAAGATCATATAAACTGTCCTATACAGAAATAAATATATAAACCTCTAAAAAAACGTATATGAATAATACTCTACAGGAATCTAAACAAGAACCTATACAAGACCCTACGAATGATTCTGCAGAGGAATTCAAAAATGCACCTGTACAAGAACGTATAATTAATTATTTATTCTCTACACTTTTACATGCATCCAAACAAGAACATATACAACAATCTATGAATGATTCTCTACACGAATTCAAAGAAGAACCTGTTCAAAAATTTATCAATGATCCTATAAACTCTATACAAGAATCCAAACAAGAAACTGTACAAGATTATATGAGCGATCCTATAGAAAGACCATGCAGGGTCATGTACAGAAATCTATGAATGGTCTTGTACGAGAATATAGGAACTGTACAGTACAAGAAGTCCAACAAGAACCTGTACAAGAAAGTATAATTAATTATCTATCCTTTACACTTATACATGAATCCAATTAAGAACCTTTACAACAATATATGAATGATCCTGTATATTGATTTCAAGAGGAACCTGTACAAGATCAGATGAATGATTTTATATAAAAGTATGTATAGGAACCTCTAAAAGAACCCATAAATGATACTGTACAATAATACAAGCAAGAACCTGTACAATAACGTATAAATGATCCTATACAGTATACAGTGGATAGGAATTCAAATAAGAACCTCTCCAATAGTGTAATTATTTATAACGTATTAATTTTCCTGTACAAAAATTCAAAAAAGAAACTGTAGAATAAAGCATAAATGATCCTTTATACTTTACTGAAATGATCCTGTACAAGAATTAAAGCAACGATCTATTCACAAAGTTATAAATTGTCTTCTAGACACTACAAAAATAAAATACCCAAGAAACTGTACAATTACGTGTGATTACTAGTGATCCTTTACAAAAGTCCAAACAGGAACCTATACAAAAACGTATGGATAATCATATACAATAATTAAAGAAAGAACCTTTACAAGAACTTTTAAACATTCCAGAACTTGTACAAAATAACATTTGAAGAATCCTGTGGAGGAACACATAAAGAATTTTGTAAAGAAATTTGTACAGATACCTGAACAGGAATGTATCCAGAAACATCTACAGAAACCTGTACAAGAACCTAGAAAAATACTGTACAGGTATTCAAAGAAAAAGCAGTACACCAACCTATAAATAATCCTCCTTAGCAACTCTAATAGGAACATGTGTAGGAAACTATGATTGATCCTGTATACATCTATAAAGAAACTTGTACAACATCTTGTAAATGATCACGTACATAACCCTCTGCAAGAATCTATGATTGATCCTCTATACACTATACATGAATCCGTGACATAATCTCCCACCTTGGATCCAATACAAGATTCTTTGCAGGACCCTCGACAGGAACCTGTACAATATCCGATATAGGACTTTTCAGCTGGGTCGAACATTGACTCACGTACGTTAAGACACCCACACTTCTACAAAATGCAATCTTAAGGAGTACAGTGTATGATATAGATTTATATCGCAAGCGTTGAGCGTGAGGGTCCCTACCCGTGTGAGCGGGTGGACATTGATGACGGGGCGACCGGGGGGCAGATATAAGAGGGGCGAGTGGGCCGGCGAAGGGCGACAGTGGGCGAGGGGCAACGGTGGGTGAGGGGCAATGGGAGGAACAGGCTTCTTCGAGAGTCCAGAGCCTCCGAGTGATTTGTGAAGACGCTCCCGTGGTCGTAATCACGTGGGATCTCCTTGCTGTCGTTTGGTCGACAAGGAAAGCAGCATCCGAAGAGGCCTCTTCCAGAGGAAGAGGACGAGGGACTCTGAGGAGTGCAGAGCACGGGACCGACCAACGACTCTTATTGTTATTATACGGAGTGATGGGCGTCCACGATCGTGGCATGTTTATGCGTTCAGATTCGAAGTGGCCTTGAATGCACTGCTTGCGAGCCCATCCAAATCGAAACCTCGCTTTGCCTGGTCTGCCTCGCCTTCTCCAGAGAGCCTGTCTTCGTCTGCCCCAACATCGAGCTTTTTATTTTCTTCGTCAGTGAGAGGCGAACGCGAGACTGACACTGGGGGAAGAGAACGGGAATGAGGCAAAGGGACCCTGAGTTGACGCAATCGCGAAGTGTCAAGGGTGCCTCTTTAGGGATGGGGGAGAGAAGGGTGGCCCTTTTACCGCGGGGTCAAGTCTCGGTTGACGTTATTGCTGTTTTGCTGTGTCTTCGCGGAGCTTGAATAAGGAAGGAGGAAATTAACTCTGAAAGTTTTGCATGGGGAGTTTTGCTTTCGACTTGCTTCGAGCTTCTTTAAAGTCTGGGGTTGGTTTTATTTATATTGGGGTGAAAGGATGTATTAAGCAAAACATTTTTTATGTTGACGATTATTTATTGTTAGAAATCACTAGAATTTATTTAGGAAATGTCCATTAATTCCGTAATGATGATTTTTGACATATTACACACCCACCCCTAGTGTAAGGATTAGTAAGATTTTTTTACAATTACATACAATTATTTGCATCCTGAACGAGATTTAAAGATATTTTAAAAGATTTGATATATTTTCCGTGATTTCAAAGAATTTTAACAGATCTAAAAGGATTTCAAAGGCCTTAAGAGGACTACAAGGTAATTTTTAATTTACAAAATTTTAAGGGATTAACGAGATTTCTAAAGCTTTTTAAAGACTTCATGAGATCTCAAGAAATTTCAAGAGGTTTCAAGACATTACAGAGGATTAAAAATTATTTTTAAATATTTAAAGAGTTTGAAAAAATTACCTGGAATAATTTCAGAGAGAATCTTGATTTTTCAAGGGATTTTAGGAGATTTTAAGGGAATTAAAGACTTTAATCTGAGTTTCAGAAATTCTACTAAATTTCACAGGATTTCAGGAGATGCCAAAATCTAAAATAATTCACGACTTTTTAAAGCTTTCAGAAAATTGTATACAATGAGTTTCTTCTTTTTTTTTGAAAAGGGTTTTACATATTTAAACTGGTTTTAAAAGATTTCACAAAATTTTAAAAGACTTGAGGGGATTTCAAAATATTTTCATGGATTTCCACGGACTTTAAGGGATTTTAAAGGATTTTAAGATATTTCAAAAGATCATAAAGTATATATTCTCGGATGTCAGATAATTTTTTGAAATTTCAAAAGATTTCACGGAATTTCAAAGGATTTTCATATATTCTTAACGATTTTAAGGGATTTTAAAGGAATCTTTATGACTTTTAAAAGATTCGAATACATATTGTAAGGAATTTCAAGAGATTTGGAAATATTATCACAGGTTTAGCAGTTTGTAACCATATTTAAAGTTATTTCCAATGATTTAAAATGTTTAAAAGATTTTTAGATATTTTGAAAGGTTCAAAGGAATTTTAATAGATTTCAAGAATTTTAATAATTTTAAGCGATTTATAAAGGTTTTGAACAATTTGAAAGATTTTAGGAAAATTTCCAAGAATTTTAATGATCTAAAGGGATCAAAAACTCTTCATGTGGTTTTAAAGAATTTTCTGGAATTTTTTAAGATTTATATAAAAAGATTTTAATAAAAAGCCACCTTTTTGATTCAAAATTGATTTTTTAAACTTAAAATTAGACTATTCCATTTTTAGTTTAAAAAATTCTCTTTTTTAAATAAATATTCAACTAATTGGTTGAAAATTGAATTATTTTTGTGTAAAACTAATATTTTTGGTTAAAAAATTTACTACACTGTTCAAAATTCGTTTTTTTTATTAATTTTTTTAAACTGAAAATTGAT
>NC_046665.1:98639025-98677223 GCF_010883055.1 Belonocnema kinseyi | reverse complement strand
ATGCATTTTTTTAACTGAAAATTCAATTATTTTGTTTTTTATGAAAATTGGTCTTTCTTTCACGAAAATTTGACTATTTTCTTCATTTTTTTTGTTTTTAAAGAAAACTAAGTCTCTTGCTTGAAAATTAATTTTTTGGTTGGAAATTGAACATATTTGTTGGCATTTTTTTGTGGGTTGAAAATTAATTTTGTCTAATAAAAATTTAGTTATTTTTGTTAGAAATTTCCTTTTTTTAGTTTAAAATTAATTTTGTTAACTAAAAATTTAACTATTCCATTATTGATTGTTAATTTATCATTTTTAGTTAAAAATGTATCTATTTAGTTGAAAACTCATGTATTTTGTTGAACCTTCGTCTTTTTTGGTAAGAAATTCATCTTTTTTATTGAATATTCAAATATTTTGTTAAAAATTCTTTATTCATTGTTAAAACTTTATTTCAACATAAATTTGACTGTTTAAGTTAATCATTAATTATTTTCGTTACAAATTTATCTTGTTGTTTGACAATTTGAATATTTTGTAAAAAATTAGTTTTTTTCCAGAAACTTAATTTTTTTGATTGAAAATGCATGTAAGAAAAAATCCAATTTTTTATACATGTCTGAATATTGCTAATATTTCAAACATTCTCTTTACAAAAACATAAATACAAATATTTTCTCAAGAAATTGAGGTAAAAATTGTGAATCTTCTTCATGCACATTTTGCATAAAATTATTCATGAGAACATAGATTTAATTTTGATTTTAAATATAATTTCTTTTATAGATGAGAATTCAATTGCTTGGTTGAAAATCAATGTATTTTGTCGAAAATTCGTCTTATTCGGTAGATAATTAATCTTCTGGGTTAAAAATTCATGTTTTCGTTTGAAAATTCAAATAATTGATGAAAAAAATTATTCTATGTGTACTTTGTATTCTTGAATTTCAAAATTCAAATGCTTTGTTGGAAAATTCAACTTTTTAATTGACAATAAAATTTCTGTGTGAAAAATTCGTCTGATTTTGTGGAAAATCAATCATTTTAGTTCAAAATTCATTTTTGGGTATTGGAAGTTGAATTGCTTAGTTTGAAAATTTCACTACTTTGTTCTTTGTAGAAGATTGTACAATCTGATTAAAAATCATTCATTTCAATTGAAAAGTCAACTATTTGGTTTTAAAATTTTTCTTTTTTCGTTGGTTTTAAATATTTTTGATGAAAAAATCTCTTTAGTTAAAAATTTGACTGTTTTGTTGAAAAATCATTGTTTATGTATTGAAAATTTATTTTTAAAATGAAAATTCAACTATTCAATTTTCATTGGAAAATTTATTTTTTTATAGTTAAAAATTGAACTATTTGGTTAACTATTTTTTAGCTTCCTTGTAGTTGAAAATTCATCTCTTCAGTTAAAAATTTGACGATTTTGTTTAAAAATCATTATTTATCTTTGGGTTAAAAATTAAGCTACTTTGCAGGAAATTCTACAATTAAAAAAAAAATTCTTTTTTTGTGTAAACATTCTTCATTTAAGTTGAAAATTGATCTCTGTAGTTCAAAATTTGACTATTTTGTTCAAAAGTCATTGTTTATCTTTTGGTTAAAAATTAAGCTACTTTGCAGAAAATTCTACAATTTCAAACAAAAAAATCCCTTTTTTAATTAAAATATTAATTAAACTATTGTGATGAAAATTCACGTCCTTATTAAAAAATTGACCTATTTTGTTTTAAATTTGTTCTTTGTTAATTGAAAATCAATAATATTTGATAGTTCATATTTTTCGGTGAAAATTAAACTATTTGGTTAAAAGTTAATGTATTTGTTTAAAAATTGAAGAATTTTGTGAAAAAGTAATCCTTTTTTCGTTGAAAATAAGGAACAGCCTAGCAATTTCTAGACTAAAAAGTTTCGTTTATTTTTAGATCACTCTGTGTGCTTCTGGTAATGGCACCTGCACTACCGATAACCTCGGAAACAGACTGGTCTCAATGGTATCACTGTCAATGACACCATACGAATAGATATACCTTATTAGAGTTTTTTTCAAATTTAAAATGTTGATAACTTTTTTTAAACCTAATTAATGACTGTGCACTATTTGTCAGTGATGAAAGACTTGTAGCTCTATGTTAAAACTATCTAAAAATGCCAATCAAGTCTACAGGGAAATACTGCCTTTTCGCAATTTAGCACTCAATATAGACGAATACCCAAAACGGTTATTAGCGATTCGCAAATCATTGCCCATTTCGAATCACTTTTAATTAGAATCTCTCGACATTTTTTTCTATGAAAGTAGCTGATTGCGTCACAAGTGCTGCAAACTCTATGCCTATTGCACGCGTATTACTTGCAATTACGTGCTTACAATTTGCTAATAGCGAAGGACTGAATTAATTTGGTTACCTCTGCTCTCTACGTGACTTTACTGGTCTACCAACTTCTGCATTTATGGAAGTCATAAAACCAAATAAGATTTATAAATTTGATTCCACTTTTGATTGTAAATTTATCCTTTTTAATTAAGAATTCAAGTGTTTCGTTGAAAATTTAACTTCTTTCTTAATAGATTAAATAATTTGTTGAGAAATTCATTCTTTTGTTTGGGATTAATCCTTCTAGTTAAAAATCAGACTCTTTGGTTACAAAGTTAAATTTTTTGTTTAAATTTTCTACAATTATGGAAGCAAACCAAATAAGATACTTATCTTAGGCTTTACAGACTTTCCTCCCTTACACGTTTCTTCACATAAATGTGACCTGAATTACTATAACAGAACCCAATACGAAAATAAACTATTGTTGATTGAAAATTCGTCTTTTGGGCTTATAAATTCTACAAATTGATTAAGTTTTTTCCTTGACAAAACAATTGTTTTTTGGTCAAAAGTACAACTTTTTTGTTAAAAACTTATTATTTTTGTCTTAAAATCCATCTCTTTTCACGAAAATTTAATTTCTTTGGTAGAAAATAAAACTACTTTATTAAAAACTATCTTTGTATTCTGTCATGAATAATTTGTTTACTGGAAATTTTAATATTTAATTTAAAATTCAACTTTTTTGTAGAAAATTATGTTTTCAATAAAAATTAGAATTTTTAAAGAAATATTCAAGAATTTATATTCTTTGGTTACTAATTTTAATATTTTGATGAAAATTTTTTAATTTTATTAACCATTTATCCTTTTTCGCTTAAAAATTCAACAATTTGATTGACATTATTTTCTCTTGACTAAACAATTTTTTAAATTGAAAATTCAATTCTTTTGCTTAACATTCGTCTTTTTATCCTAAAATTAATCTCTTTTTGTTGAAATTTATTGTTTTTTGTTTAAGAATTCCACTGCCTGTTTAAAAATTGGAATATTTTTTTGAAAATTGGTTCCTTTTTTAGTTGAAAATTAATTTTTTTCTTAATAAAAATTTAATTATTTCATTTGCGTTAAAAAATTCATCTCCTTCAGTAAAAAATTTAACCATTTACTTGGAAATTCATGCATTTTGTTCAAAATTCATCATTTATGAATACATTTTTTTGGGTTGATAATTCAACAATTTGATTGAAATCTCCCTTATATTTTGATTAAAACATTTCTTTTTAATTAAACTCATCTCTTAAATTCTTCTTTATAGAAATTTAATCTTCTTTTGTCAAATATGCATTTAAAAATTCACTTGCTTGGTTGAAAATGTAAGTATTTTGTTAAAAATTATTTTCATTGATGAAAAATCATTTTTTATAAGTGAAAATTTTACTATTATATTTTTGGTTAAAAATATATTTTTTCTGGTAGAAAATTATTCTTATTAGTTACAAATTTATATGTTTTGTTCGAAAATCGCCTTTATTTTTATAATAATCATTTTTGTTAAAAATTCAATTTTTCGATTGAAGTTTCATGATTTTAGTTGAAAATTCACCTGTGTAGTTGAAATTAAACTAATTTCTAAAAAATTTGTTTATTTTGTATTGAAAATCAATTTTATTTTCAAAGAAAATTGAACTATGAAATTTTTTATTAAAAATTGAACTATTGGTTTAAAATTTGTTGTATTTTTGTATGAATTCAAAGCTGTTGATTAGAATTCTCGTCTTTTCAGCTTGAAAATTCTACTATTTTTGTAGGAATTTAATATTTTTCAGATAAAAGAGCAGCTTTCTGTTTAAAAATTTATTTTTCCGGTTGAACCAAATTTAAATGGTTAAATTTGGTTCAAAATTAAATGTTTTGGTGGAAATTTAATATTTTCGGCCTGATGTTTTTACTGTATAACAAAAAATTTGTCTGTTTGGCTTGACAATTAGACTGTTTTTTAAAAAATTATAGTTATTCTAATAAAAATTAATTTTTGCTATTCTAAACGTAACTGTTCCAATTATGGTTACAAATTTAATTATTTCGAGGAGAATTGATGTAATTTGTTGAAAATTAATCTTTTTTTATTGAAAATTTCACTTTTTGGTTCAAAATTCATCTAGCTGGTTAAAAATTAATGCATTCTATAGAAATTCAATCTTTTTTGATCAAATCTGTGGTTAGAAATTAATTTTTTTGTTTGAATTTAAGCATTTTGTTTAAAAATCGTTTTTTTAGAATTTCCTTTTAATGCAACTTTTCGGCTTCAATTGAAAATTATTGTTCGAATTTGTCTCTTTTCGATAAATTCAACTGTTCTTTTTTTTAATTAAGCCTTTCTTCGTTGAAATATAAGCTATTACATTTTTGATAAATAATTAGCTTTTAGGTAGAAAATTTAAATCTTTGTTTAAAAGTTGAATTACTGTCTTAAAAATTAATTCTTAAAAAATGAATATTCATTTCTTGGGTTGAAAACTAAATTACTTTTTTAAAAGTTCGCTTTATTGTTGAGCATTTTTTTACTGAAAATTTTAACACTTGGTTAAAAACTCAACTAAAAATGTGGAAAATTCTTTTTTTTTTCGCTTAAACATTCAACAATTTGATAGAAAATTCGCTTATTTTTTATTGAAAATTAATTTTTTAAATGAAAATTAAACTGTTTCAAAATAAGGTTTCTAAAAAAATGTATGCAGGAAAAATCATGTTAGATAGAGAGGGGTGGGGGGGGGGAGGATACGTTGTTCAAAATTTGAGAAAAAAAGTTTTACATAATTAATGCACGGCCCCTTAGCCCAAGCACATGACCTTAGCTTAGACCTTAGACTACACGTAAAGATTCGACGAATAAGCTTGGGCGGAACGAGTAGAGGGGGTATGAGTCCCGAAGTTCGCGGGGTCCTAGAGGGCCTCTCTGCCCCCGATCGCCCCCGCATAACACAGCAGCCGCATTCGCCGGTCGCGCCGCCACCAGCCAATTAAATAAATATTCGTTGACATCGCCCTACAAACTGGCCCCCTCGGCGAAACCGGCCGAGAGGTGCTCATTCCCGTCAAACCCTCTCTTCTCTCCTTAAGCACTGTAGGTAGATACATATATGTTTCCAGCAGGCCAGTCGCGCTTTCCGCGCGTATTTATATGCTCACGTGTAGGTACCCTTGAGGCGCGTTTAAAATCCACGCGATTTACGGACATCGTACTTCTCATCGTTTTTGGTTTAATTAGCTGGTTGTTCGGAGGATTATATGCTCGAGACATGAGTCCAGGGGTCGTGCTTCGGAATAGCACTCTTTTCTCAAACAAGTTTTTTTAGGGCTGCACGTGATATTTAATTCAGCAAAATCATTACAAACACAGCACGCTTTCTTTATTAGTTTTTCTCTTTATGTTGTATCTATTATTTTGAAAATATGGAGACATCTCCGTTTTCAACTTTTTTATTGAAAAATACGACTAAAAAATTAAGGAGAAATGATTAGAGTGGAATTATGGAGGAAAAGAAAGAAAATGAGGGAAAATTGGGAAGGTGAAATAGGAGAAAGTGGAGAAGCAGGGAAATAAAGATAGGGGAAGCTGGTTACGTGAGTATGTAAGTAAAAAATAGTAAAAAGAATTATAAATGAGGGTCAATGGAGAAGGGGATATGAGGGCTGGGCCAGGGAAGTGGGAGCCGGGGAATGTTAACCGGAGAAGCGAGGAGAATGGGAAGTAGTTTAGAAATAAGTTGGAAAAGAGGGGGTGAAGAGTGAAATCAGATGAGGGAAAGTAGGTGAAATGTGAGGAAATTAAGGAAACTTGGGAGGAGAACTAGGTGAAATTAGGGAGTTTAGGAAAGTAAGGGGAATGGCAGGTCGGCGAAATACGAAAAGTGAGTGTGAATGAGTAGAAGTAGGGAAAATTATTATAAATAAGGGTGAAAAAGGTTAGTAATGAGGCTGAGTAGGAAAAGGAAGTAGGAGTATTGAGTGTAAGCCAGGAAAAGTAGAAAAATAATGATAAATTAGGGTAAATAGGGAAAGGAAACTGAGGGCTAGAAAAGAGCAGTAGAAGACCAGCAGTGTCAGCTGAATAAAACGAGGAGAGAGAAAAGTTAGTGAAGGAAAAGTTTAGGAAGGCATGTCGAAGAGTGAAGTTAGAAGAGGGAAAGCACGTGGAAATTAGAAGTACGAGTGAGTAATGAAGAAAGTAGGAGAAGTGAGTGTAAGTGAGGAAAAGTAAAGAAATAATTAGAAATGACGGTGAATATAGAATTGGAAGTGAGGGCTAGGAAATGAAAGTATCAAAGATGAGTGTAATGAAGAAGTAGATAAATCATTAGAAATAAGGGTGAATAGGGAATCGTAAGGGGGCTGGGGAAGTGAAGTAGGGGAAGTAGGAAGTAAGGGCTCAGGAAGGTATATAGGAGAAGTAAGTTTAAGTGAGAAGTAGAGAAATGATTATAAATAAGGGTGAGTAAGGAAGAGTAAGTGAGGACTGAAAAAGGAAAGCAGGAAAAGTGAGTGTAAATGAGATGTAGAAAAATGATTAGAAGTGACGGTGAGCAAGGAAGAGCACGTGAGGACTGGGAAAAAGAAACAAGAGAAGTGTGTTTAAGTGGGAAGAAGTAGAGAAATGATAAGAAATGAAGATGAGTGTGAAAGGAGTTTTGAGGACAGGGGAGTCAGGATACGGGAGTGTTAGATTTGGAAGCAAGGAGGGGGAGAAGTAAGGGAGGAAGAAGTTGGAGAAGGCAGACGAAAAATGAAGTGAGATTAGTAAATAATATGAAAATTTTAGGGTGAACAACTGAATGAACTTTTTAATAGGCACAAAACCTTTATTTCTCCTTTCATAATTTTCAATTTTAATTGCATTGAAATTTTCAGAATTGTAATTCGAAATGTAAAAAAATTTTCAACAAGAAAGATCCATTTGATCCGACCGAACGAATTTTTTGTTTAAATAGACAAATGTTCATGAAAAAAGTGCTTTTTTTGACCGAAAAAGATGACTTTTTAGAATCAATACTTTTTAACAAAACGATCTTTAAAACCAAAAACGATGAATTTGTGACCAAAAAATTAATTCTCAAACAAATGGTTGAATTTTCAACCGAAGAGATTCATTTTTAATTAAAAAAATGAGTTTTCCAATTTAAAAAAAAGACGAATTTTCAATAATAACAAATTTTTCAGTCGAGAAATAAAACAAAGATTTATTCAAATTGTTGAAATTTCAACATTAAAGACAAATTTTTTGTAAAAAAAGTTGAATTTTCAACCAGAAAATATGAATTATCAACGAAAAAGTGCATTGTCAACTAAACATTTGTATTTTATTTTAAAAGAGGAAATTTCAAACCAAGAAGATTAGTTTTCTGCAAAAAAGGATGAATATTTAATAAAAAGTTATACATTTTTAACCCTAAATAGAAAATTTATATTTTATTTAAAAAATATTTCAATTCTGAAACAAAAATTTTAACCGAACAGATAAATTTTCTACTCAAATGATGAATTTAACGAATAAAACTCATTTTTTATAAAATTCTTCTAATCTTCAGCCAAGTAGTTGAATTTTTAATGAAAAAAAAAACTAATTTTTAAGCAAGAAAGGTTTTAATTGAACTTTTAAAAGAAATTTCAATAAAAAGTTAATTTTCTAACAAAATAGTTGAATTTTCAATTTCAAAAAATGTAAACAAAACAGCTGAATTTTCAAAGAAACAATAGAATTTTCAACTAGGGGAAAGCAGGAGAAACTAGGGGAAGCAGAGGATGGAAAGTAGAGAGGGCAAGTAGTGGAAAGTTTAGAAGTAGGGTTGAGGAAATAGGGGGAGTTTAATAATATCAGGAAGGAAGGGCAAGTAAGGGCGGCAGGTAATGGAGAGTAAGGAAATAGAAACGAAAGTAGGGAAGGCGGACTAAAATAAGTAGGGGATGGATGTCATGAGGAAAGGTGAGATAGTAAGGATATGTAGGAGCGGGAAAGTGAGAGTTGGGAAAGTAGGAGGAAGCAGAGCTTGGAAAGTAGAAAGGGCAAACAGTGGAAGGGTTAAAAGTAGGGTTGAGGAAATAGGGGAAGTTTGGGGACATCATGGAGGAAGGGCCAATATTTGAGGCAGGTAATAGATAATCAGAGAATTGGAAGGATATTAGGGCAGGCGGAGTACGGTAAGTAGGTGAAGAATGACAGTAGGAGAGGATTGATAGGATAAGTAGAAGCGTGGAATTGAGTTTTACGGAAGTAGGGGAAATCTGATGATGGAAAAAAGAAAGAGAAAGTAGGACGAGAATATAAGGGGAGTGGTGGGATATCATGGAGAAAGGACAAGTAAGATATTAAAGTAATAAAGGGTAGAGGGATGGGAAGGAACATCGGGTAGGCAGACTAGGGTAAGTAGGGCATGTATGATGGTTGTGGACGGGAGATAGGGTAAGTAGGGACATAAAAGTCAGGGAAGGCAAATTAGTAGGAAGCAGAAGTTAGAAAATAGAATGGGCAAGTAGGGAAGGTGGAATAGAAGGAGTAGTGGGAATAAGGGAGAAGAGGCAAGTAAGTGAACAAAATAATAACAGTAGGGGGGGGAGCAGAATAAGGTATGTAGGGCATGTATGATATTAGGGAACGGAAAACAAGATAAACAGGGACGTGAAAGTAAGGGGAGGAGAATTAGGAGGAAGCAGAGGATAGAAAATAGAAAGGGCAAGTCAGGAAAGCGAAATGAAGGGAGTAGGGAGGGATATCAGGGAGGAAGGGCAAGTAAGTGGAGGCGGACTAGGATAAGTCGAAGAGGGATGGCATTAGGGGAGTTGATCAATCTAATACAATCACTAAGTGTTTCAATTAAAATAAAAATGTGAAATTTAAAGATTTCAAATACTAAATAAAATAGGCTAGAAAACCCTTTTTTGTAGAAGGATCCTATTGTTTCGTTCTATCCTCCATTCGATGTTCTATTATCAAAATAATCCTCAACACACATCCCCTGATCCAATTCCATAAACACTTCTCGATTTAGCCACATAATACACGAACCTTTCTTTCATCCGCAGAGCATTCCCTCTCCGTATGAGAAGTTGTGAGGGGTTGAGGTAGCGGTGTTGGAGGATCTGATATTCTAATTCATGAGCGACACACTGAAATTCCACGTTCCCAAAACAATGATCGTCCCCAGCGGGTGCGCTGATTTATAGCGTGAGAATTTCTTCGTGGGAAATCGGCGCGCAAAGCTCCCGACCAATAAAAACAATTCCGCGCAGTTTTGGGCGACGTTGCAGACGCGGGACGCGCGAAGTTAGTAGCCCCCTATAATAATCGGGACCAAGCACCAATAAAAAAATGGGTCCAAAGAAAAATTGCACCTTCCATATGACGCGGTGTCTCCTTCTCAAGTATAGAGGGACCGGGTATGAGTGTATAATCTATATAGATATACATTATACAGAGAGGAGAAGAAAAAGGTGGGTAGGTTGGTAGGACTGGTAGGTATACTCGGCAAAGTGTCGAGATGTTTTCTGGACGCGGTGGACACGAGAGAGGATACCGAGATGTATCGCTCTGCCGACGGTTAATAAGACGAGACAATGCCCGAGAAGAGGATGCTCGCGCTGCGTAAACGTGTGCAGGTAAATGGCTCCTTCATCCGTGAGCGTTTTTGCGCATGTGCGTGAGCGTTTTTGCGCATGTGCGAAATGTGTACGTACGAGCGAAGGGCGAGCTCGCGGACGGGGTTATGCGAGCGTGTGGGAAGGCACGGGCGTTCATATGTTTATTAGCCGGACCCGCGCATAAATAACGCGGCCATAAGGTATAAGAACGAGAGAAGAAAGGGTGAAAGGAAAGGATCGGCGGTGGTGGTAGTGCCGGCGGCCTGGCAAGGGGCGAAGGGGGTTTCGTATACGGTTTGGAGATCGGCCGAGTAAATTGTCACACGCTCTCTCTGTTTCGAGGGAACGGGGAATTGGGGAAGAGTTCGCGGAGGGGGAGGTGACAGAGAATGAAGGAAGAAAATGAGGGGGATGAGGAGGGATGAGTAGCAAAAGAAGAGAGTGCTGCATTTCGATACGAGAACTTCTAATATTTTGATCGGTCCCGTTCGTTTTCGAAACTTATTCTAAAACCAAATCCTCGGGCATTCATTTGTTACCAATCATATCGTCTCCTGTCTAACTTTCGATCAAATTCGACCGATAATATCGGAAAAATCAGAACTGTTATAATAAAAAGTGACTTTTCAAATTAATTTAATATACATTTGTAAAACTGGAAATCGAGCGTAGAAATTAAATCCCACCTGCTGGAGATTCGTCCAAAAAAAGGTCGACACAATAGTATTTAGTTTTCAATTTAAATATTTTAAAATTATGTTTACAAGATTCAAAATTTAAATTAAGTTTGAATTTTTACAAATTCTAGAAACACTACTGAAATTGCAATATACAACAGTGTTTTGGCGGATTATTTCATTAAAAATTCATCTTGCTGGCTTGAGAATTCAACTATTTTGATAAAAAGTTTAACCATTTGGTTACAATTTAAATTTTCTTTTGAGAGTTCGACAATTTGGTTAAACAGGAAATTTTCTGCTGAGGATTCAACAATTTGACGGAAAATACTTTTTTTATTAATTCTTTAAACTAAAAATTTAACACTCTTATTTTTGGATAAAAATTCATCCTTGTTGTTCCAAAATTCACCTTTCTGTATTAAAAATTCAACTGTTTTATTTCTTATAGAAAGTTCGACTATTTGGTAAAAAATTAAATTTTCTGTTGAATATTCAACAATTTGATTTAAAATATTTTTTCATATTTTCTTTAACTGAAAATTTAATTCACCTACTTTTGGTTGAAAATTCGTCTTTCTGGCTTGAAATTTCAACTATTTTGTTTGTGGTCATTTATAAGAAAACTGATATTTGTTTCAAAAACTTACCAATTGTTTAAATAATTAGTTATTATTAACTTGTAACTTTTACCTAAAGAGAGGTAGAAGACTTTATTTTTTTTTAACTTTTTCGCTTATTATTAAATATCTGTGCCCATTAGATTATTTAATATAATTTAACAATTATGTAAAATTATGTAAAAAAATTCGCATTTGTTTAAAAAACTTGATCTGTTTAATCAATATTGTTTTGAAATAAATGTATACAATTTTCGCGGCAATTTAATATTCTTAAGGGCAAATTTTTTCATTGAAACCATTATCGAATTTTTAAACCATTTATTACAGTATTACAGAATAATTTCATATTTTTATAAAAGTTAGATAAAAAAGTTTAATTTTTTTTCATTTGGTTATGTGTGTCGCTTATCGTTAAAGATTTAAATATTATACAAATTCCTAAAGTAAATAATATTTTCTGTACAATTGTTTGCATATCGATCATGAAAAGTTGAGAAAAAATTTGATGAAAAACAAATTTTCTTTCAGCTTCCATATGACCAATACTCAGCATATGAGAGTAATTTAAAGGAAAATTTTAATAAATACTTTTAGAACGACAAAGTTAAATGCACTTTTTATAGAATTAAATCTTACTCAAGAAAGGTTTTCTTGACCAATGTAAACAATTGTTAAAAACTGTTAATTATTCAAAGAATTTGTATAAAATTAAAATATTCAATGATAAGTGATTTACTTAACCGATTCACTTAAATTAATGATAAGTGACTTACTTAATTTTGGTTTAAAACCATTATCGAATTATTTAAATCACTTATTAAATGATAATTTTTTAATTTGTATAAAAATCAGAAAAAAGCCGGATTTTATTTTTTCATATTGTTAAGTGTGTAGCTTATCGTTAAATATTAAAATATTGTACAAATTCTAAAAATAAATAATATTAGTTTAGACAATTTTTTTATATCGTTAATTTAAAGTTGAAAAAAATCATGAATAGAAAACTTTCTTTTAGCTTCCAGAGACCAATGCTCATCAGTCTGCCGGGGTAATTAAAAGGAAAGAATTAAACAAATAATTATAAAACGATGAAATTAAATTTTCTTGACCAACGTAAAAAAAAAATTTTAAAAGCTATTACTTATTCAAAGAAAATGTACAAAATTAAAATATTCAATGATAAGTGACTTATTTAACGAAATTAAGAAAAAATAAGATTATTTATCGCATTTCCATAAAAATGTACAATTATTCTTTAATACATGGTCTAAATATTAGGTGACACTTTCAACAAAAAATCGTTACTCTTGACAGTGACAAATTACCGCAACAATTACACAAAAAGATAAATTCAAGGATAAATTTCAAACATTTAGGAAAAAAATTGTTTAAACAACATATTTAAACAAATACAAATTTTTGATATAATGGGGTATTAAATATTTGAATGATGTAGATATGTAATAATAACCTAAAAAGTTTACGAAATTAATTTAAACTATAATTTATTATCTCTTTTTAAAGGAAAATTTCAATTGTTTAAACAATTCATTAATACTTGAAATAAATATCAGTCTTTCTATCAAAGACTCATTGTCCAGTTGAACGTTAAAAAGTATCTTTCAATGAATTAGTGGGAAAGCGAAATTATTGAAACAAATAAAAATTGTTTAATTAATCAAACTTTGAAATTAAAAATAGTTTGAAGTTTATATCACCGGTCATACTATTATTTATTATAAGAATTTGTTGAAAAAACAACGTTTTGGCAAAATTTTTGTTTGTTCCTCAGGCTAAAATTTTATTTAAAAAAGAAATCAAATTTTAAAAAATTAAAAAATGTTTTAAACAATGAAGGGCCAGCCACAAAATACGTGATGCATTTTTCAATACCTTCAATCATCCCCCAGCGTGATGATTTCTCCATTCTACTTAACATGGCGATCAAAACATTGAAATGCTCCCCCCCCCCTCCCTGAACGTATTTTTAGCAAAAGTGAAAAACTCACTTTTGTCAAAAGTCGCATAGTAAAAAAAAGTCTCGTAAAAGTCACACAATTCAAGCCTCGAAGAAGAAGAAGAAAATAAAAGAAGAAGAGGTATAAAAAGATGAAGAAAAAGAGGAAGAAAAGGGAGAGAGAAGGCGGAGGAGGAGGTGGGCGAGGGTGGAGAAAGATCCTATCCCAAGGTAGTGGCTATACCAGAGCCAACGAGAGCCCGCACCGATCTTTTTTTCTCGATGGCGAGAGTCGCCGAGAGAAGAAGAGAGAAAGAGAGAGTAGTTCACGAGAGGAAGCGAGATGGCCCACGAGAGCTGGACCTACCTAATTTACCTCCCAGATAATGCGGCATAATTAAAGCAAAATGTAACGTCGCTGGCAATTAAAACAAATTTATGCGACCGAGATCCGCGATCGGCCCGAGACCCGAGAGGCCCCGCAACCTTCTGGCGTCTTACCTCGTCTCTGGGTTATACATATAGTAACTTGGTACGTTTCGATACCGCGCCTCCTGTCCCTGCTGCTCCTGTTGCTGTCGCTTTTATTATTATTATTATTATTTTTATTGTTATCAGGGTCGAATGCCCTTGTGAGAATGCCTCGAGATATCGAATGGATGCGAGAGATCGACGGGCGTATGCGAGCATAAAATTATTGGCGATAGGAGTGGTAACTTTGGGCGAGAGTTTTTCTTCCCCTTTGGTTATGTCGATGATATTCGTCGATGATAAGGTTTTGCCGGACTAACGACTAAGAGCGCAGCGGCTGGAAGCCTGAACTTTCTTCTCGCACGAGAGCTGCTCCAACGCGCGAAATTCATTTGCGAAGCCAAAACGAAAAGAAATCGATGCACCGATAGATACACAAAGACGCATAAATAAGAGAGATAAAGCAAGTCTGAATCGTGATCAAAGAAATACAAGGCTGCTCACTTCGTCTACGGTTCACGAGAATTCGCAAATTAGGGGACTTATAATTATACCGAGAAGACGTGACTTCCAAACTAAAGCATATTGTTGTCAATGCAATCTGGACAGGTACAGAGAAAAAAATAGGATTTCTATTACAATCAATTTTTGGTTCGAAAGGAACTGCAACAAAAAAGAACCTCGCTTTTGCTGGAAAGGAACCCAAAATGATAAATGGTTTCTAAAGGAATCAAAATATTATAATGATTTGGAAGATTTCATTGTATTTCTAGAGTTTCTAAGGAAGTTGAAAACGATTTTTTAAAATTTCGAGGGATATCAAAAGGTTTAAAAAATTTTAAATATTTGAGTGTATTTCAATAAAGTATAGGGATTTTGAAGAATGTTAAATATTTAATCGTATTTTTGAAGATCCCGAGGAATTATAAAGAGATTTCAAGGCATATCAATAGATTTCAAAGAATTTAAATTATTTAAGGGGGTTTTAAAACTCCAAGATTTCTCAATAGATTCTAAATTAAAGGCATTTTGAAGGATCTCAAAGATTTTATGATATTTTTCAATATTCTGAGGAATTTTAAAGAGAATATAAAGATTTAAAGAAAAATGAAAATATTTCACAGAATTAAAAATAGTTCAGAATATTTTAAGACTCAAAGGATTTTTCAATCGATTTCAGAAATTTCGAGATATATTTTACAGGATCTCAAAGATTTTATGTTATTTTTAAAGATTCTGAAAAATCTTAAAAAGATTTTAAGGGATATCAAAAGATTTTAAGGAATTTAAAATAGTTACGGGTATTTTAATACTCCAAGAATTTTCCAATCAATATTAATAATTTGGAGGTATATTATAAAGGATTTCATAGATTTTGTGGTATTTTTAAAGATTTCGAGGAATTTTAATGAGGGTATTTTAAAACTCCAAGAGTTTGTAATCGATTCCAAATTAAAGGAATTTTTAAGAATTTCAAAGAACTTATGATATTTTTAAGATTCCGAGGAATCTTAAAGAGAATACAAAGATTTTAAGGATTATCAATAAATTGCAAAGAATTTAAAATAGTTACAAGTATTTTATTAATCTAAAAATTTCTCAATAGATTTTAAGAAATTGAAGCATTTTAAGGGATTACAAAGGTTTTGTGGTATTTTCAAAGATAAGGAGGAATTTTAAAGAGATTTTAAAGATTTCAAGGGATTTCAAAAGATCTTAAAGAATTTGAAATATATGAAGGCATTTTAAAACTCCAAGATTTTAAAGCAATTTCCAATTAAAGGCATTTTTAAGGATTTCGAAGATTTTATGGCATTTTTAAAAATTACGAGGAATTTGTAAGAGATTTCAAGAGTTATCAATAAATTTCAAAAAGTTAAAAATAATTAAATGAATTTTAAGACTCCAAGAAGTTTCAGTCGATTTCAAATGAAAGAAATTTTCAAGGATTACAAATATTTTATGGTATTTTTAAAGATTCAGAGGAATCTGAAAAAAATTGCAAGGAATATAAAAATATTTCAAAGAATTAAAAATATTTACGGGTATTTTAGGACTGGAAGGATTTTTCAATCGATTTCAATAATTTAAAGTTATTTTAAAGGATTTCATAGATTTTGTAGTATTTTTAAAGATTTCGCAAATAATTTTTAAGAGATTTTAAAGATTTCAAGAGATATCAAAAGATTTCAAAGTATTTCGAAATATATCTGAATGTTTTAATAGACCAATATTTTTCAATCGTTTTTAATCAATTAAAGGGATTTCGAAGGATTTCAAAGATTTCATGACATTTTTTAAGAATCTGAGGAATTTTAAAGGAAATAAAGAGAGGAATTTAAAGAGATTTTTTAAATTTCAGGGCATATGAGAAGATTTCAAAGAATTTGAAATATATAAGGGTATTTTAAAACTTCAAAATTTTTCAATTAATTTCAAATTAAAGGCATTTTGAAGGATTTCGACGATTTTATGTTATTTTCATGATTCAGATAAATCTTAAGGAGAATACAAAGATTTTAAGGGAAATCAAAAGATTGTAAAGAATTTGAAATACTTTAGGGTAATCTATAACTTCAACATTTTTCAATCGTCTTCAATTAATTAAAGGAATTTTGAAGAATGAAAATATGTGATATTTTTAAAGATTCTGAGGAATCTTAAAGAGAAGAAAAAAATTGCAAGGAATATCAAAAGATTTAAAAGAATTTGAAATATTTCTTGGTATTTTAAAGTCCAATATTTTTTAATTGGCTTCAATAATTTGGAGGTATTTCAAAGGACTTCGAAGATGCCGTGGTATTATTGAAACTTCCAAAAAATGTTAAAGAGATTTAACATATTTTGAGGGATATTAAAAGATTGAAAATAATTTGGAATATTTAAGGTTGTTTCAAAAGTGCAATATTTTTCAATCGACTTTAATCAATTAATTGGATTTTAAAGTATTTCAAAGATATAGTGGAATTTTTAAAGTCTCCGAGGAATAAAAAAAATTTTCTAGGTATATCGAAAGTTTTTAAAAATTTGAAATCTTTAAAAATGTTAAAAAGAATAAAAAAAGTTTAAGGGTTAAAAAAGATTCCAAACAATTTAAAATAATTAAGGGGATTTTAGGACTCCAAGAATTTTTAAATAGATTTCATCACAGGCAAAACTAGGGGTTCAGTAATGTTGTGTTCCAAGTAAAACTTGGCATCCTTTTGAACTTAGATTCTAAAGAAACCCTTTTTTAAATGTTTCTTTTTAGTTCTTTGATTTCCAAAAGATGACCATTGGTGGGCACCGATTCTTTCAACTGCACATGTACTAACAAGCGCGGGTTTATTCGAAATCAACCAATACTATGAATAATCGTACAGATATATATTTACAAGCATTTTTTTTTAAACAAATAAAATTGATTAATAAAACTACCTAAATAGTACCGTGTAACATTTCTAAAAAACGGATTGAAATCGATTTATAAATTGATTTCTGAAATTTTTCATAACTATTTTAAATTCTTTGAAACTTTTTAATGTCCCTTAAAATCTTTCAAAACGTTTTTAAATTCCTTGTAGTCTTTAGAAGTACAAGTAAAGCTCATAAATTATTTTAAACACCTTTAAATTATTGAAATTGATTTAAAAATATTTGACTTTTCAAGTACCCTTAAATATCTGAAAATCTTTGAAATATTTTCATTTCCTTCGCAATCTCTTAGTGTCTTCATTAAATTTTTTTTAGTGCAATATTATTTATTCCAAATTATAAAGTAAAACATGCGTCATTACGTAAAAATGCTCGAAGTGAGTCAAGGTAGAAGTTACAAAAAGCTTCTAATAAAAAGGTTTATAAATCCATAATTTGGGTTCCTTTAGAAACCATTTATCATTTTGGGTTTCTTTCCAGCAAGAGAGATCTTTTTTTTGCAGTTCCTCTGGACCAAAAAATTGGTTCTACTAGAAACCCTACTTTTTCCTGTGATTAAATTGAAGGATTTTAAGGAAGTTCATAGATTTGGTGGTATTTGAAAGATTCTGAGGGATTTTAAAAAGATTTTCAGGACGTAAAATGATGTCAAACGATTTAAAAGGATTTGAAATATTTGAGGGTTTTTTTAAAGTACAGTATTTGGTTGAAAATTACACTCTTTTGTTGAAAATTCCTCTTTTTGGCTAACAAAAATTAGTCTGTTTTCGTCGAGAATTTCAATAATTGATTTAAAAGTCGTTTTTTTATTGTCCTTGATTGAAAATAAAAATAGAATTTTTGCAAAATATTAATTATTGTAAAGAAATTTACGTGTCTTCTGAGTTGAGAAAACTATTATTTTCATTTTTGGTTCTAAATATTGGGTAGAAAATTTAATTTTGGGTTGAAAATTAACGTCATGGTTAAAAATTCATATTTTTGGTTAAAAAGTAAACTGTTTCAGTATAAAATCCAACTACTTGTTTACAAAGTAAAATAATTATTCAAAGAAATAACTGTTTGGTAGAAAATTTACTTTTTTAAAACAAAATTATATTTTTAGTTTGTAAATTTATATTTTGTTTAAAATTCGTCTTTTTTTTGTACAACATTGATCTTCTTAGTCGAAAATGAATCATTTTGATTTGAAATCTAACTGTTTTGTTAAAAAGTTATTTTTTCTTAAAAATTGATTATTTTGCTGAAAAATTAACGATTCAATTTTCGCTTGAAAATGAATCCTTTGTAAGTTAAAAATTGAATTATTTGGTAGATAATTAATTTACTATATTTGTAATTCTTCGCGTTAGGTTGAAAATTAATTATGTTTGTTGAAGGTTACTCTTTCTGGTTGTAGATTAAGCTATCTTCTTAAAAAGTTATGCTTCTTAGTGAAATTAAGCTGGTTAAAAATTTGTCTTTTTTGTAAAAAGTAATCGTTTAAACTGGAAATTTAACTATTCCAATTTCTTCTATTTGAAACTCAATATGTCTCACAAAAAAATTTAATACAGAAGAAATTCCAGGACCGACTTCGAGAACATTCTACAGCTAAAGTGGTTCGCTTCCGTGCTAAGTTTCTAGACTATTGTGAGACATGAATTTAGCGTAAACAGCTCCAAGGTTATGCATTATCTTAATTAAGCATTTCGCGTAAACAGCTTCAAGGTCATGCATTAGCTCAATTAACTATTTCGCGTAAAGGGGTCATTCACAAAATACGTGATACTTTTAAGAGGTGGGGGGGATCTGCCAAAGTATCACTCTCTATGTTAAAACCAATTAGAAAAGTATCACGCAGGGGGTCAAAGGTTCCTAAAAAATTTATCACGTTTATCTCAATTAAGCATTTGACCTAAACAGCTTCAAGGTCATGCATTATCTCAATTAAGCATTTCGCGTAAACACTTTCAAGGTTAAATTTGGATATTTCCTGACATAGTAGCTCTGATTATCCACTCTACAGCCCTTATCCAAAAACTTCACGCGCCTTTGATATTTCATGGAGAGCGTACTCGAGTTATGTTCACATGAATGCCTCCATGCCCCAACATCTTAAGTACGTTGAGGAAATTTCGGAAGCGGAGATTCCCCGCATCAACAGGTTGTTATAGCGGTTTCGCATCATAACCTTATGAGCATTCAAGGGAGAGCTAAGAGCCATAAGAGAAACTAACGATCGTAAAAAATATCATAAAAAGCAAGATCGTAAATGATATGAAGACAGAACCTAAAGGATCCACTGAAGGATACACAACATCCTGATAGACTGATTCGATTCTTCAAGTGTCGACTCTCACGATTAATTTATTGTCCCATTAATTCACTATATTACCTCTACAAGTTACTTTAAATAAATTTTAAAAATTGTATCCTTCAGAGAGAAATTGTGGGAACGAAAACAAGCTGAGATTGATCATATATTATGGTCAATTGGGATAAGAACTTGTATCCTTCCAGGGACATGAAACTTAAATCTCTTTTAAACTCGCTTTTTGCGGCCAATCAAAAACTACGTCACGCTATTTTTAAAATCACAAATAGTCCGAAATTTGTCTTTGATTTTATTTGATAAAATTTAATATTTTAACAGACTTCCCGGCAAAAATTCTATCAAACTAGGAAAATAAAAGTGATTTTTCATGAAAATAGGGGAATACATTTTTTTTTAATTACAGGTTCCATCGAAATATATTAGATTTTGAACAAAATAGTTGAATTTTTAACCTACAAAGAGGAATTTTCAACCAAATTGTTATATCTTCAAACAAAAAAGATTAAAATTCAACCACGAGCAAATCATACAAATAATCGTCATTTTAACCAAAAAGTCCAATTTTTAGAAGATAGCTGAATTTTTAACCTGGAACTTTTCTACCGAATAAAAATAATTTTTAATCCAGAGGGACAAATTTTCAACAAAACAGGTGAATTTCGAAAAAAGATCTGAATGAATTTCAAATTTAAATCATATAGTTAAATTTTCAATTAAGAAATTTTCTATTCAAATAATAGAAGTTTTAACAAAGAAAGATGAATTATCCACAAAAACGTTAAATTATAAGCCAGAAAGATAAAAAGTAAACAAAACAATTGAATTTTCAAACCGAAACTATGAATGAAAAAAATTTTATTTTCTACCAGTTTTGAATTTTAAACTAAAAGTGGCCATTTTTCAATCAAAAACGGAATACTAAAATTTTCAGATAAAACACTTAATTTTCAACCAAAAAGAAACGAATTTTCCACCACAGATATAAAATTTCGACTCAATAGTATAAAATTGTAATTAAATACCAAATACCAAATACCAAATACCAAAAAGGCGAATTTTCAACAAAAAAAACTTGAATTTTCTAAAACGCAGAATAATGTTTTTACCAAATAATTGAATTTTCAACAAAATAATCAAATTTTGAATTAAATTTTTGAATTAAATTTTTGAATGAAATGTTGAATCTTCAACTGAAATATGTAAATTTTCAGTTAAAAAATCAATCTGTCGCCCAAAAATTAACGGTTTTTGGACAAAATATTTTTAATTTCTAACAAAAAAGTTCAATTTGCAACCTAAAAAAAGAATTAATTTTTAACCAAGAAGAAGAAAGTTAATTGTCAATCAAATATTTGTACTTTCTAATAACGTAGTTGAATTTGTATCCACAAAGGACGAATTTTCAACCAAAAAGATTACTTTTTTATGAAATAGTGAAATTTTCGAAGAGGCATAATAATTTCTAACCAAGTAATTTGTTTTTTACATCTTCAACTGCAATACGTACATTTTTATTAAAAAAATTAATTTCCCAGCCAAAACGAACGATTTTTATACAAAATATTTTAATTTTCCAACAAAGAGGTTAATTTCCAACTCAAATTATTCATTTGCAATTAAAAAATATATTTGCAAATAAATAGTTGAATTTTCAGTTGAAAAAATTAGGTTTAGGTAAAAGAACTAATTTGTAACAAAATAGTGCAGTTTACAACCGAAGGATTAATTTAAAAGAATAAATTTTAATTTTATAATACAAAATACGGAACTTTAAAAACATACATGAATTTTTAATAAAGAAAGATCAATTTTCATCAAAAATGAAATATTAAAATTTTAACTCAAAAAAACAAATTAATTTTTTAACAACAACAAAATATTTTTTTACCAGAATAATTGCACTTTTAAACAAACAATTTTGAACTGCAAACAAGAATCTTCAACCAGAAAAATTAATTTTCTGACAAAAACTAAAATAGATACATTTTCAACTAAACCAGTTCAAGTTTCAGTTTAAAACAAAAATTAAATTTAAAAAAAATGTTTTTACGACATGGTTAAATTTTCAACAAAGGTGATTAATTTTCTGCCAAAAAAGACGGATTTATAACTAAAAGGGTCAGTTTGTAACCAAAAATGAAATAGTAACATTTTTATTGAATAAAATTAGTTTTCACAAAAAAAAAAACAATTTTTCAACAAAATATTTTAACTCTATGTGGATTGTCTAACTCACTTTGGATTATACTTTGGATTACATCGGATTATAAATTGATTACTCCGTCTTACAAGTGAATTACTTGGAAGTATCTAGATTACAAGTAAATTACTCTGGATTACTCTCGATTACTCCTATTAGCTGTTTCACAAGTACGACGCAACAAATCAAATGGATTCACCTGAGTCACATGGGTTACGATTGTATTACCTCGGATTACAATTTGACTACTCGAAATTACACTGGATTACTCCTATTAGCTGAATTAAAAGGGTATTGCACTCGTTTACGCCATATTTCAAGTGAATTTTCCTGAATTATACAGATTACAATTGGATTACCCTGGATTATAAGCCTGAATTCTATGAATTACAATTAGATTGCCCTGGATTACAAATTGATTACTTCAGATTTAATAAGATTACTGTAGAATAGCTGTAGTGTAAGTCTATTAACTGGATGACGCCAGATTTCAAGTGTATTCTCCTGAGCTACTTGGATTACAATTAGATTGTCCTGGGTTACAAGTTTATTATCCTAGATTAATTTTGTATTTGTTCTATTATCTTAATTATAAGTGTATTCAACTATATGACGCCATATTTCAAATGGATTCTCCTGAATTATATGGATTACAATTGGATCACTCTGGATTACAAGTTGGTTATCCCAGATTACACTGAATTACTCCTATCATCTTAATTATAAGTATATTACCCTAGCTGGAGCTAGATTTAAAGTGTATTCTCCTGAATGAGAGTGATAACAATTGGATTACTCTGGATTACAAGTTGTTTATCCCAGATGACACCGGACTGAATTTCTCCTATTTGCTGTATTACTATTGTATTGCACTGGATGACGACATATTTCAAGTGGATTCTCCTGAATTACATGGATTACAATATTGTGTTATCCCAGATTAAAAGTTGATTTTTCCAGATCACTCTGGATTACCCCTATTAATTGAATTACAAGTCTAATAAACTGGTTAGCGCCAGATTTAAAGTGGGTTTTCTTCAATTATACAGACTACAACTGAATTACCCTGGATTACAAGATGATTACCCCAGATTACACTAAACTGGATTAATCCTATTAGCTGTATTACAAGTGTATTACACTGGTTGATGCTGTATTTCAAGTGGATCTTTCTGAATTGCATGGATTACAATTGAATTACCCTGGATTACAAGTTGATTACCTCAGCTTCCAGTGGATTACTCGGATTACACTGGATTAACATTTTGGATAAGCCAGTTGTCTAGCGTTTAGCTGAACACCAGAGTTCCTTCCCCCGCGGGATTTCTGAATTGTGGCTGTCTGGGCCAGAAAGATTGAAATCGTCTCCGAGTGGTGGAAATGTTTTCGAGCGGAGAAATTGGTGTCGTCGCGTTCAAGAATCGCGATAAAAATGTATCGTTATTGGCTTGAACCGAGTGCAATTAATTACAAAGTAGAAGTGAACTCGCTTCACTCGATTCTCAAACGAAAAGAAGAAAATAGTGACACTAGTGACGGGGATGGCAAAGAACAATAAAATCTCGCGGATATGCTGGTAACGAAGAGGAACGTACGGAATCCACGTCAGCGGTACCAGGTGTTTCTATGATCAAAGATTCCGTGACAAATTCTCACTCATTAGAAGTAATTAGATACGAGATTCCCCCTCGGATAACGATAACCAGAAATAATAAAGATCGTTGAAGGTCATAACGGGGCACTCTCATACCGGTCACCGGTGACTTTGTCGCATCCAAAGCGAGAACGTATCTATATTCTCAATCTATAAAATTATGAGAGGACGGGATATAGTCTCCATTTCAGTCTGCAGGTATATATTCGAGAGCGCGGTTATAATTCAAAAGTTTACGACCACAATAAATTCACTGCCAAGCAAAGTTATAGGTAATAAGACGCGACGAGAGACAACGACGTATATCTTCATATCAAAATTTTTAATCTTCGGTGCATCTAATAAGCGTCGCTAAAAACTACATATGCGGGAGAAATCACTGTAAGGATCCTTCCCTAGCTTCAAGTCATTTTTAGCAAGTTGTTAATTTCTAATCTTGGCTCTGATATAGGTTACGATTAATAAGAAGCTGTCATCCCAGGATGATCATATTTCATCTAATAACACAGGCCGACGGTTTTTCTATCCAAAGAGTGATAATAAAAACTAATTTGTTGTCCCAATTTTTCTTATAGGGCAGGATTTCGGGATGTCATTAACCAAAATCGATTGCCAAGTGCAAATAAATATTAAATAAAAGATAAATATTGTTTGTTTTGAAAAATTAGCACGAATGTAGGCCCCGGAAGCTAGGAACACGACCCCTCAGTTATAGGTCTATTCCCAGACAATAGGTTGAAATGGGACTCAAAAGAGATAGCTGGATACCATCCAGTCAACCGAGCGCACCACCATTACAGCAATGCCGTCTAACTTCCGCAGGCGCAAGGTCTCGAGCGACAAACACTAAGAGAAGTGACCGCGCAAAGACAAAATCATCAAGGGCAAACTCCCAACAATCACAAACTTTATTATGAAGAGCAAACATTCCACAATTATAAACTTATCACAGATTTTTCAACAAATCAAATTGAATATGATTAAAAAGGTATTAAAATTCCTCCAGGCCGGGAACACAACTGAGTAAACCTTCCGCGTCAAAATCGAATAGAGCAATGATTCTTTTCCCAATTTGATCTCTTCTCATGGACTTATTCACTGATTTTTGTTAACAAAACCTAGTAAGAGTCTTCCTGACAATTTCGTGTTTAACCCTTCATTCCGGAAATGTTTTTTTCTCTAAATTCATTGTATACGATCAGTGCTCTCCCAATCTCACGATCACAAAAACTAAACACCTCGCCAATCATTTCCGAGGTTATCACTCATTCATTCTAAAGAGTTTTGCAAAATAAATGCAATTTAGCTACGCCATCAACAACTCACGCTATTGTTTATTACTTTTGTTTACCTTTCATTTTCATCTGCGATCATCCCAAACTGATTCTTATTCTCCGAATCAGGGCACATTATCTATTTCTGTTTCACGCTCAACAACTAGCAAAGAAGACGAATAAAATGGTTTTATTCGATTGAAAAAGGGTTTGGGATCTGAAGGTCAGATTAAGGAAATTTAAGATGGCTGAACTTTGCTATTTTCTCAGTTTGAAAATGAAATTTTTTATCTGCTATACCTCAAATAAATAGAATCGTTTCAAATGTAGCTAAAAATGGCAATTTTTCACTTTTAGGTTAGGATATCTTGAAACCCTGACCTACAGGAAAAATTTAGACGACTGATTAGTTTTTAGAGATACAGTGAAATGCAGAGTAATCCAGAATAATGCATAAGTAATCTTGATAGTTTAGATTAATACACTTATAATATAAAGTAATTCAGTTGTACTCCGGTGTATTCTAAAGTAATACACTTGTAATCTAGTTGATTCGGAGTAATACACTTCAATCCCAGAGTAATAGTAGTTTGGGATACTACAAAGTAATACACTTGTCATACAGATAATTCGGAATAATACACTTAAAGTCCAACGTAATCCAGAGTAATGCGCCTGTAATCTTGATAATTTAGATCAATCTATTCATAATATGGAGTTATTCACTTGTAATTCGGGGTAATCCAGAGCAACACATATTTAATCTTGATCATTTAGAGCACTCTGCTCTTAATATGGAGTAATCCACTTGTAATTGAGTATGATCCAGAGTAGTACACTTGTAATCCAAATAATCCGGAGTAATACACAAGAACTTTAACGTAACACGGAGTAATGCACCTGTAATCTTGATAATTTATATAAATCTAGTACACATAATATGGAGTAATCCACTTGTAATTCGGGGTGATTCAGATCAATACACTTGTAATCCAGATACTTCAGGATAATCTACTTGAAATCTAGCGTAATGCAGAGTAATGTACTTGTAATCTTGATTATTTAGAGCAATTTACTCATAACATGGAGTAATCCGCTTGTAATTCAAGGGTGATCCAATGTAATACACTTCTAATCCAAATAATTCAAAGTAATACACTTGAATTTCAACGTAGTTCAGAGTAATTCACCTGTAATCTTGATAATTCAGATCAATCTACTCATAATGTGGAGTAATCTACTTAAAACTCAGGGTAATCCAGAGTAATACACGTGTAATCCAGATACTTCAGGGTAATCTACTTGAAATCTAGCGTAATCCAGAGTAATGTACTTGTAATCTTGATTATTTAGAGCAATTTACTCATAACATGGAGTAATCCACTTATGGTTCGGGGTAATCCAGAGTTATATAATTGTAATCCAGACAATTCGGAGTAATACACTTTAAATACAACGTAATCCAGAGTCATGCATTTTTTATTTTAATAATTAAGATCAATCTACTCATAATATGGAGTAATCTACATGTGATTTGGGGTAATACAGAGTAATACACTTGAAAATTGAGATAATTCGGCGTAATACACTTTACATCCAACGTTATTCAGAGTAATGGACTTGTAAATTTAATAATTAAGATCAATCTACTCCTAATATAGAGTAATCCACCTGTTCTTCGGGTTAATCCAGAGTTATACACTTGAAATTAAGATAATTCGGAATAATACACTTTAAAAACAACGTAATCCAGCGTGATGCATTTCTTATATTGATTAGTTAGAACAATCCACTCATAATATGAAGTAATCCACTTGTAATTCAGGGTAATTCAGAGTAATACACTTGTAATCCAGATAATTCGAGGTAATATACTTGTAATCCAACGTAATTCAAAGTAATGGACTTGTTGTTTTAATAATTTAGATCAATCTACTCATAATATGGAGTAATCTACATGTGATTTGGGGTAATCCATAGTAATATATTTGAAATCCACAAAACTCGGAGTAATACACTTTAAAGCCAACGTAATCCAGCGTAATCCAGAGTAATGCATTTGTAATCTTAATAGTTTATATCCATCTAATACTCGTAACATGGAGTAATCCACTTGTAATTCGGGGTAATCCAGAGTAATACATTTGAAATCCACATAAGACGGAGTAATCTACTTTTAATACAAAATAATTGAAAAAAGTCCAGAATATACACTTAAAATTCGGATAATTTGTAATAATACACTTGAAAGATGGAGTAATCCACTTTCAATTCGGAGTAATTTACATAGGTTTTTATTGTAGAAAAATAATTTCTCACTTTTAATTTAACTATTAAATTTGACTATTCCCTTTCTGATGGTAAAGCTAACTTTTTTAGTTAAAAAATAAACTATTTGGTTAAAAATTAATAAATTTTGTTAAAAATTCATCTTAGTTGATAAAAAATTACTATTCTTCGTTGAAAATTCAACTACTTGGTGAAAAGTTGAAAGATTTTGTGTAAAATCCATTGCGTAGTTGAAAATTGAACTATTTTGTTAAAAATTGAAGAATCATCATTTTAGTTGACAATTCATTTGTTTGATTACAACTTTCGCTATTTTGTCTAAATTCGTCTATTTTTTTATTTATTTATTATTTATAAAAAATTTACTTTTCAATTGAAAATGTAGGTATTCCTTTTTTGTTTAAAATTTATCCTTCTCAGGTTTTGATGCAACTTTATGATTGAAAATTTATTTTTTATAGTGGAAAAATCATCGGCTTAAATAAAAAAAGCCTGTATTTTGTTTAAAGTTCATCTTTTCCTGCCGAGAATTCTTCTGGACTGCAAATTAAATTTTTTTTTGAACATTTAATTATTTGAGGAGAAATTAATCTTCTTTTGTAGAAAATTCAACAATTTTGTGAAAAAGTCTTCTTTTTATGAAAATACAATTATTTTTTTGAAAATTATTCTTAATGGTTTTGAAAAGTCACCTTTTTGTTAACAAATTAAGCTATTTGGTTAACAATTTACTTTTGTTGTTGTTAAAAACTCGTTTTTTTATGGGTGACTGAACTAATCTATTTAGATTATTACAGTTTCAAAATAGGAAAAGAAGCAATGAAAAAATCTTAATACATTTATAAATTTGCTAATATATAAAACATTCTTTTTACAAAGATTTTAATAAAAACATGTCTCAAGATTTTAAGGTAAAAATATTTGGAGTCAATTGAAAGAATTTTTTTTTCAAATTGAACAATTTTGTTGAAAATTAATCCTTTTTGGTTTAAAATTCTGTGAGTTTATAGCTTAGGCAGAGTAATTATCTACATAAAGGCAATCCAGGGTAAGCCTTCAAATCCGGCATAATCCAACTCTGCTAAACCATATTTTTTAAATTTGGTCAAATCAAGTGTACAAATATAGATGATTTTTAACATAATTCTACAGGATAATAACAATAATAATAACAATAATAAATTATTTAAATTCTGAAGAAATTTTTTTCAAGTAGGTCATGGGAAAAGTATGATCTCACCCGAAGCCCTGCAAGTACCCTTTCTACAATAAGGATGACTAAGGATCCAAAATTATGAAAACATATCATCCTGGAAATAAATTCTGTCAGAAATAATTATTTTTTACTACATTCAAGGATTTTTTAAGATACGAAGAGAGATACATGGTTAATGAGCAGAAATCGTGACCGGATGATCTTTATCTGATACCATTTCTTAATAAATGTTAGATTCTTCTGCAGTGAGTCAACGATGAGTTTGTATGGAAGATATTGTCAAAATTTCCCATGAATGGTCCATTAAAAATATTTTTGTAATAACAATTACAAGAAAGTAAAAATGCAGGAAAATTTAAATAATTTTTTTAAATTAGTGGTGTACACGCATTATGTTTTAAACTACTGTCGGAATTAATAATAATAATATTCTTTGAATTTATTCTTTCACTTCACCCACATTGAAGCTCCCATGCTTTCGTTCGCTTTGCTTTTTGAAGGACGTACAGGATTGTGATAACAACTTTTTTAATTTGGTCGAAAAGTTGAACATTCCAAATTTGATCCTGCCAAAAAAAAAAAAAAAAAATCCACAAATTCTATTTTTTGGTTAAACTGTGCAAGATACGAAAAAATGAAAAAGCTCAAATCACACGCACTGGAAAAAACTACAAATTCATAATGAATCACTTTTCGACACAAGTTATGAAAAAAAAATTAGACAAAACTTGTTCATCTAAAAAAGAGCTATAATTTTTGATAGGACACGTAGTTTTTGCTTCAGTCGTAAAAAATAACATTCAAAATAATAATGTTAAATTTTGTTTAAAAACTACACAAGGTATACACTAAAATTAACAGACAAAAGTTGTTCACCTAAAAAGATCTATCAATTTATTATCAATCATTTTTCGATAGGATGAGTAGATTTTTTTGCGTAAATAATGAGATTAAAAATTAAAAAATTAAATTTTTGAAAAAGCACAGAAAAGACGAAAGAGGGCATAAGCTCCTATATAGGACCCTATATAGGTTCCTGTATTAGACCCTATGCAGATGCGCAGTAGTTTTTATTTAAATGTAAAAAACTACATTAAAAATAAAAAATTATAAAAACAAAGAAATAAGAATTAGTATGATTCATTTTTTATGCATATTATGAATTGTAATGATATACATTTATTGAAATGATACATGTTTCAGAGCAGCTTAGAATACAATTTAAAGCAAAATATGAAACAAATACAAAAATAATCATGATAAATACAATTTGCTTTTTATTTCGAAATTTTTTAATAAGTAATCCCAGGCAGAGTTACATAAAAAATATATTATAATTGATATAAAAGTGTTGTGTATAATGTAGAAAAGTTGACATGTTGGAGAAAATCGAGTGCGAAGCACGAGATACGTGATGAGAATGTGTTCGTTAAAGCCAAAAGAGCTTTAACAAAAGAGAGTTCAAAATCACAAAATTACAGTTTTCGGTCCGTTCACCTTTGATTTTAAAAGATCTGTGCCCGAATGCGGAAGAAATGCAAAGACCAAGTGCGGAGTGCGATTGCCATCAGTCGCGTGCCGTAGGTGCGCTCAAACTCTTTCTTAACGAAAGAGAATTCACAATTACAAAATTACAGTGGTGGATGTGTTGAGTCTTAATTTTTAAATGTTTAAGCAAGAATGTGCGAAAATATAAAGACTGAGCACGTAGCGCGAGAACCAACAGTTGCGCGCCCTAGGCGCGCTCAAACTCGCAAGCGAAGAGAGCAGCGCAAGCTGAGAATGTGTCCGCGTAGCGGGCAGATGTTTTTCTTTTACTTTATAAGATGTCAACTCGATCTAAAATTCTTAGTTTCCGATAAAGTCTTATTTTTTGTATCTAATAAATACTTTAAATTAAAAAAAAAAATCGTTAAACACTTTTATGTACAAATTAAAATGCATCTTTAAGATCGTCCATTCCCGAAATTCCGAATACATTAGTATTTTTGAAGAAGTGTTCAGTAATTAATTATTAAATTGTCATTCGACGCCAGTGAGTACTAAGAAATCGCGATGTTTGAAAACTGCCTAAAGGCCGTATTTGTTGACTCACTCCCTGAACTCGCATTGTTCTTTTTTTCTTTTAATATTATAAAATTAAAATATAAATACATGAGCGCGCGCTTGCATTTATTTCTAATGTAATTTTCTTTTATATTCAAAATGAATAATTATTTTTTTAAAAAAGTGATTATAGTGGTCGATTATTAAATTTAAAATCGACACTGATGAGTACTTGGGAAACACCCGAAGGAATCGCGATGTTCAAAAGCTATCTAAGCGCAAGGGGAATGCGCGAGTGAAGTTGGTTTATGAGTCTCGGCGATCGCGAGCCGTATTTGTTGACTCGCTCGTTGGGCTTTTGATCTCGTCAGAATGCGATATGTCCAGCAAACGGCTCGACTCTCTTCTCCTGTCGCCTATACAGCTTTACACCTGTATTCGTCTATATGGTGGTTTCCATCTACGTATATGGGGAGACTGGCGGAACCAGCCAAGATCGTCATATCCTGCAAAACATCACTGAAACGATGATTATAAGTGGTCCTCGCCCTTCAAAAACGATAAAAATATAACAAACAGGAATCTCGAAATGAATAAATAACGGCAAAAAAGATTAAATTAAAAATTAACTTTTATCCACCTAGTAATTTTTTTTCGTCATTGTAAACGATCGAATGTAATTTTATAATTATTTAAAAATAATTCCGAGGTGATTATTAAAATTATTACAAATTTGTTGTAAGGTTATTACAAATTATTACAAATTAATGAAAAGAAATGACGAAAACTGATATACACTCATAATTTGAATCAGGTAAAAGTGACTAATTCAAACTCAATTTTGACTTTTGATATCAATTTCACATACGGATGAAATCAGTCATTTCGAATTAGGCAATATATTGATTTTAAAAATAATAAAGGTCAATTTAACAATTAACAAAATTAGTTTTCAGCAAGAATAACAAATTTTTAACTAAATGATTCAATTTGCAAGAAAATAGATTAATTTTTCATTGAAACTATAAATCTTGAACCAAAAAAATCATTTTTTATCAAAGTAGTTAAACTTTCAACCAAAAATTCAGAGTCTCAACCAAATAGTTAAATTTTTAACTAAACAAATCATTTTCAAAGCATAAATGAAATAGTTAATCATAAAAAAACGAAATTTCAACTAAATTCATGAATCTTAACCTGATATAATAATACCATTAGAGTCTATTTCAAACAAAGAAGAATTTAATTTGAAATTAAAAAAAAGACAGTAGAATTCAACCACAAAAGACGAATTTTAAATAGAAATTGTCCTAATGCTCGATGCTGATATTTTGAATAAGAAGTATTTCAATTATAAATAAAAAATGTTAAAATTGTTACCAAAAAAGGTTGTAATTTAACATTTAAAAAAACAGTATAGTTCAAGCAAAAAGACGGTTCATTCACAAAATACCAATTTTTAACCAAGATTTATTTTCTAAATTTATTAACTTAAATGATGAATCTATATTTTGCCTTTAAAAACGAATTTTCAACAAAATTTATGAAATTTCCACCAAACAGTTGAACTTTTAACTAAAAACGTCAATTTTCAACCAAAAATAGAATAGTTAAATTTTCAGGTAAAAAAATTAGTTTCTAACCATAAAAAAAATTAAAATTTTAAGAAAGACGAATTCTTTCGGAAATTGTCCTAAACTCGACGCTGATATTTTGAATAAGAATTATTTCAATTATAAATAAAAAAGGTTAAAATTGTTACCAAAAAAGGTTGTAATTTAAAATTAAAAAAAAAAACAGTGGAATTCAAGCAAAAAGACGGTTCATCTACAAAATACCAATTTTTAACCAAGATTTATTTTCCATCAGTAAATACGAATTTTCAACAAAATACATGAAACTTTAACAAAATAGCTGACTGTTTAACTGAGAAGAAAACTTTCAGGTAAACTTAAATAATTCTCAAAAAAAATTGAACCTTCAACCAAAACTAAAATGAATTTTTAACAAAGTACTTCAACTTTGAACCAAGTAGTATAGAATTTTTAATAAAAAACTATAAATTATCAACTCGAAGTTGATATTTTAAAAGAATATTTTAATGAAAAATAAAAAAATTTGAAACATCAAATTCCAACCACAGATGGAATAGTTAAAAGTTGAATTAACGAAATTAATCTTTAATAAAAATAATTAAATAAAATTTCAAACAATAATGAAATAATTAAATTTCGCTTTAAAAAATTAATTTCCAAATAATTCAAAAAACGAATTTTCAACTGAAATTATCAATCTTAAAAAAGAATTAATTTGCAAAAAGTGGTTTAACTTTAAACCAAGTATTTGGACTTTTCACCAAAAAAAAAGATCAAATGTCACGAAAGTTATTTATTTTCTACCAATAAAAACGAATTGATCTAATCAGCAACATCTACTGACCGAACCAGTTATGTAGAAAATTTAATCACTAATCATGACTGATAAAATCAGTCATTTTGTATCGCGTGATCAGTAACTTTTACAAATTAAATTAGTCATCTTGACTGATCTTATCCGTAACTTTCAATGTGTGAATAATAATTAATTTTGATTATTTATTAAAATGTGGGAATTCAATGCAGATTTTAAGTTCCAAAATAATTTTACAATTTTATTACAACAGACAAATCAGTCACTTCTATTGACTGAGAACCAGTAATTTTAAGTCACTAATTTAGTCAGAAGTATTCACTGATTTATTTATTAAAACGAATTATTTATCAGTAGAAATAATTGATTTTTCAGTGAAAGCATTCCTGATCAATTTAATCAATCAAATGTTTACTGATTTAAATTTAGACTGTAGGTCGATTGCATCCTTGATTTTTTCTAAAAATAGAATATAATCTAATCTTAAGATGGCGTTTAGACGCATCATTTATTTTCTGACATTTATCCTGTTTGTCATACGAGTCGCGAACTGACATAAATACACATCTAAACGAACTTCCGTTAGGCAGAATCGCACACGGAATTCAAAATAGTTCCGTTCTGGACGAGCGGTTCTGCTGGTGGACACAGTGGAAGAGAATCACTGAATCAGCGGAGGAATCAAGAGGATGGGAGAAATACGAAGGGGTGGGGTGGAGGGTGATAGAGGGTAAAAGGGAGGCAAGGCTAGGGGAAGAAAATGTCGCGCCGCGCCTGAAATATCGGAATGCCCGTAGATAAATCCACGTCGAATCAGATTTTATTGCAAAAGAGAAGGGGGATAGCATAGAGTGGAGGCGAAGAAAGGTGATAGGAAACAGGTCCGGTCTCGCCTCGAGCGAGCTGGCGCACAACTATTTCGTGTTTTTCTCTCCAAGGATCCCAAGAGCCGCTATCGCACCGACATCTGCCTGACAAACCCGCGCCATCCTCATGAATACGTCATATCTATTCTTTTGCCACCAAACCTGAGGGCATTTAACAACCACCAACTCTCTTCACTTCATTTTCTTTCTTCCCACCTTTTGGGATTTATACTTCAATGATTATGTTTTTTCTTCCTCACGAGCGGTATTTGTCATCACTTTATTTTTAAAATTAATGAAAGTAGACGGGCGTCTATAAAAAAAGAGTCTTGGAGCCTATTAAGACGTCAATTAGGTCGTTAAACCTTCCCCTCTCTCACTTTCTCCTCCCACTACTCTTACGTAACCTCCCCCTACCTATCGCTACCTCTCTCCGCCACACTTCAGCCTTTGCAACCATCCCTCCTCCAACTTCCTTCACCTCTACTTTACCCTCTCTTCACTCCTCCAGCTTACAATACCCTTTTCCTACTTCCTTTGTCCATCCCAACTCACCCGCACTACCCTAATAGAGCTCCCCTCACTTTAAATCAGTTCGTCTACTACCCGTCGTGTCACTTCTCCTCTTTACTTCACCCTTCATTTCCACTCCCTTACCCATTTTTTTCCTCCTCTTCTACTTCCCCCTTTCTTCAATTATCCAGCTAAAACTCCCTTTCTTCTACTTTTCTTTTTCAAATATACTCACCCGCACTATCCTACTAAACCTCCCCTTACTTCCCTTTACTATCCACCCTCACTTCCTTTCACTATCTACCCTCACTTTTATTCATTTTGTCTACCCCCACGCCATCTACTTCTCCTCTTATTCCGCCCTACGCTTCCGCTCCCTTCCGCAACTTTCTCCTCCTCTACCTTTCTCTCGCCTTGATTCTCCAACTACGACCTCCCTTCTCCTAATTCCCTTCTCCATCTCTACTCACCCGCACAACCGTACTAGATCTCCCCTAACTTCTCTTTACTACTCACTCTTAATTTTAATAATTTCTTCTACTTCGTCTCCCCCTAATTCTCTTCCTCTTTATTTCACCCTCCATTTCCACTCCGTTACCCAACTTCCTTCTCTACTACTTTCCCCTCTCTTCAATTATCCAGTTGTTCTCCCCTTCTCCTACTATCCTTTTGCACCTTTACTCACCCACACTATCCTACTAGAACTGCCCACACTTCCCTTCACGACCTACCCTCACTTCCAAATATTTCGTCTAGTAACCCTCCTGCTACTTCTTATCTTACTTCACACTTCGCTCGCCTCTACCCTCAACCAACTTTTTTCTCTACTTCCCCCTCTCCTTACTTCTCCATCTACTACTCCCTTTCTCCTACTTCTCTTTCGCACCCCATCTCACCCACACTACTTTAATAAATCTCTTTTTACTTCCCATCACTACCAACCCTCACTTCTAATCATTTCGTGTACTAACCTTTAATTGCCCCTCTCCTCACTACTTCAGCTAACACTCTACTTGCCCTACTTCCCTTCCCCACCTCTACTCACCCGCCATACCTTCATAGACGTACACTCACTTCTTTCACTACCCACCCTCACTTCCAATCATTTCCTCTACTTCCACTCACTTTCTGTACTTCTACTCATTTTTTCTACTTCGACTCACTTTATCCACTGCCACTAAATTTCTCTAAGTCCATTCACTTACTCTACTTTCTCGTCCCTAATTTTTCCTCAGTTGGCCTACTACCCCACCCCTCATTTCCTTCTTTCCATTCGTGATTTCCTCTTGTTTCCCCTACTAACCCTGCCTCATTTCTCCTACTTTCCTATCATATACCCACTTGTTTCGTATACTTACCTTCTTCTAATTTCCACTTTGAACGAGAAAAAAATACAATTTTTCAATAAAATGCTAAAAATATTTAACCAAAGAAAAGAATTCTCATTTAAAATGAAGAATTTTCCAACAAAAAGTAACATTTTAACAAAATTGTTACATTTTCTACTAAGTAGATTATAATTTTTAACCAAAAGAAGTGAATTCTTGATGACAACTATAATAGTTGATGCTTCAGCCAAAAAAATTTAATTTTAAATAAAAAACCTTTGAAGTAAAAAAAAAGACATTTGAACAAAAAGAGTGAATTGTCAACCAAATAGTTGAACTTTCTGCAATTTTTTTTCTTTGATGTTTAACCCTAAAAGATGAATTTTTAACCAAAATTGTGATTTTTCAAGCGAGAAGATTAATTATCACATTTTCAATTTGAAAAAGTAATTTTTGCCACACAGAAATACAACAAATTTTCAACAAAATAGTTAAAGTTACAATCGAAAAGATCAATTTTCAACAAGAAATATTTAGCTTTAACCACAAAAGTTAAATTTTTAATTAAAAAATAAACTGCTCCAAAAATCAACGACCTTTTAATGAAATATTTAAATTTTCAACCAAAGAGATGAATGTTCACCTAAAATGATGCATCTCCAATTAAATAATGAATTTTTTAAAAAGTAGTTCGACTTTAAAACAAGTAGTTCAATTTTTAACTAAAAAGATACATTTGTAGCTAGAAAAGGAATTGCACTTTGAGTTTAAAAAAATTAATATTCAAACAAAAATAATATTTTAACAAAATAGTTTAATTTTCAACTAAAGAAATAATTTTTCTACCAAAATGTTGAATTCACAATAACAAAAAAATTATTTCTTTTATATATTGGTAAATTTCCTACAAGATGGAAAAATTTTTCACCAAATAGTTGATTTTTCAACAAAAAGCATGAATTTTCAAAAAATACGATTAATTTTTCACTGAAAAAGGTGAGTTTTCTTCACACAAAAAACTCAATTTTAACCCAACAATGAATAGTTAAGTTTTCATTCATAAAAATTATTTTACAAAAAACAATCATCTTTAACAGAATAATTGAAAAATACTTGTATTACATGTATAAATGGCTCCGAGTTGCATAGATTACTCTGTATTACAAGTTAATTACGTTGAATACCTAAATTATACTTTGATTTATCTGGATTACCTGCATTGTAGGTGGATTATCGCTGGATTACAAATAAACTACTTCTAATTATCTGAATTACAATTACATTTCTCTAGATTATTTAGATTACAAAAGGTTTACTCCATCTTACAAGTAAATTATTCCGAAATATCTGGATTACAAGTTGATTGCTCTGGATCACAAAGGATTATTTCGTCTTACAAGTGGATTACTCTGAATTATCTGGATTGCAAGTATATTATTCTGAATTACTCTGGATCACAAGTGTATTACTATGAATTGCACCAGAGTGCAATTGGATTACTCCATATTTTAAGTCAATTAATTGAAATTATATAGATTACAATTGGATTACTTTGTATTAAAATTGAATAACGTTGGATTACCAGTAGATTAGTCGCATTACATCCGGATTATCAGTCTGCAAAAGTGAGCGATCCAGCGATTTACCAGAATTTTCCTCCCTCGATCCTTCCGTGATGGATCAGATTCAAAGTTACAGGAGTCTCATTTCGCATTGCTGATGAATGTTTGTATAATTGTTACCATTTATAACCGAAATCAGGTAAAACTAGTTTTAACTAGTCAAAACGTGAAGTAACCAAGTCCTTTTGTAAAAACCCGAAGATTTTTTTATTTAATTGTAATTTGATAATTAATTTTAAGAACTAAGTTTACCTTTAGTGATCTTGCATTCCCCTTTAAAAAGTACTTTTTAGTGACTGGTCACAGAAGAGTGATTGGTCACATCTCGGACCCCTTTTCCAGGCCCACATTTTAAAAAGTTCTTTTTAGCTAATGGTCACAGAAAAGTAATAAGTCACATCTTGGACTCCTTTCCAGGCCCCTCTGAAAAAGCACGTTTTAGCGACTGGTCACAGAAGAGTGATTGGTCACAATTTTTAGTTAAAGCACGAAATAAGATGATATTTTTCAAATCTTCGGGTTTTTACAAAAGGATTTGATGACTTCACGTTTTGACTAGTTAAAACTAGTTTTGAGAAATGATAATAGTATAATTTCGCATTTTAACTATTTAAAACTAGTTTTAACTGATTTCGGGTATAAACGGTCACATAATAATAGAAATCAAGAAGTGAGGCAAATTTCTGATATTGAATGGGACTAGGTTTTCAGGTAAATGGGTAAAGGGACTGCCCTCGTAGTAAGATGTACCGTTAGGAGGGAAGATACAGGTGCAAAACCTGGCGTCTACGTCCGATAACCTAGACTCAAGTAGTAGCCCATAAGACCGCCCTCCTATTTCCCTCTATATACCTTTCTCGCACAATAGGAGAAACTATTCTTATGCAAAATTACGAGACACCTTACATAATATCCTTTCTGAGCTTCTACTGACCTGCTTTTTCAATTGTTTGTGTATAGACTTCTGGAGCATCGGCAAATGTTGCCCGCACCAAATTTTCTAATCCAGCCAACTTTCTTAGATTTTCTTTACTTACATTCTTTTTAGATTGATTTTCTTTAGATTTTTACTGATATCGATAGCCAAAAAACTTCAAGACGATTTCCAACAGGATTTTTTACGAGTTGTAAGAGCTTAGAATAATATTTTTTAAAAACTCTGTCACACACTTTTAACACCTTTTCTACCTAGGTCACCCTTTTTTACCTCTAGGCCACTTTATAATATGCGTCGGTGACTGGTTATAACTGGAACCATCTTTTTAAGATCACTCGAGACATGGACTTATCAAGAAAAAGATAAGAGTAAAATTAACGCAATTGACATGAGATTCATGCGCATAATAAGCGGGAAATCACTAATGGACAAAGTAAG
>NC_046665.1:98635980-98638925 GCF_010883055.1 Belonocnema kinseyi | reverse complement strand
ATCCCTTCCACACACTACTCCTTTCCCCTGCCGAGTGAGTCACGCCTACCCCGAAAGGGAAATGGCTTAATGGTGTAATAATAATAATAATAATAATAATATCAAAAATACGTTTCTCCCATAGTCACACCCTTTAAACTTTAGAGAGTTGGCAGATTTGTCAATAAAGATAATGATCACAGAAAAATGATTGGTCACACCTCGAAAGACCTTTTCCAGGTCATTCTCTAAAAAATGTGTCAGTGAATGATTGCATCCGGTATAGTCTTTTTTATATCGTTTCTACAAAAATGCCTTTATTTCATGGTCACACTCATTAAATAGGATGAAATTCATAAATAGAGTGACTGGTCACAGAAAAGTGAACGGTCACATCTGGAACTCCCTTTTCCAGGTTACCCTGTGAAGTGTAAACAAATCTCAGTGACCAGTGACATCTGGAACCCTCTTTTTCAGGTCGCCTTCACAAAAATGCCTCTCTGTAATGGTCGCGCCCGTTGGGAGGGGGGAGTTCTTCAGTAGACTGACTAGTCACAGAAAAGTTATTGGTCATACCTTAAACCACCTTTTCCAGATCATCCTGTAAAAATTGTCAGTGACTGTTTACATCTGGTACAATCTTTTTCAGATCGCTTTTATAAAAATGCGTTCTTCTCATGGGCACTCCCCTTTGGGGGGGGGGGGGGGCAGGAGATTCGTCAATAGAGTGACCAGTTACAGAAGAGTGATCGGTCACATCTGGAATCCCCTTTTTCAGGTTAACCCATAAAAAATGTGTCAGTGACTGGTCACATCTGGACCCCTCTTTTCAAGGTCACCTTTTAAAAATGTGTTCCTCTAATGGTCACACCCCTTAAAGAGAGCAAGTTTTTGCCAGTAGAATGACTGGTCGCCGAAAACTTATTGATGACACCTCGAACCACCTTCTCCAGGTCGGCCTGTAAAAATTTAACAGTGACTGGTCACATCTGGAACCCTCTTGTTGAAGTCGCCTTTAAAAAATGCATTCCTCTAGTCTCTAGTGGTCGCTCGAATAGTTAATTTATAATTTATGAAATCTTTTTCTTGGTAAAAAATTCTTACACTGAGAATGTGGACCTGGAAAGCAAAAGGGACAGGGGTTGTGTGCAGATGTGTACTGTATAAACACTACCAAAATTTAAAGCAGGCAATATTTGCGGACTAGAAAAGTTAAATCAGGCAAAATATGCCGAACTAGAACAATTAAATCCGGCAACATTTGTTTTATTGTTAGGACATTTGTTAAATATTTTAATTAATTATGAATTTTCTGATGAAATAGAAAAATATTGTAGTATTCAGATAAAGTTAACGAAAATCTTTCCGGAAAAAAAGTTTGTAAATTACCAAATTTGCCGGACTAGAAAATTTTAATCACTTCAAGTTAGTTAATTTTTGCAACTAGTGATATTTATCGACATATCAAAATCGATGATCATAAGAATATCGCATTTTTTAATTATTAGGATTATTATATAATATCTTATGCAAAGATTGTATGATAAGATTTTTTACCGAATAAATGGTAAACATCTCCACAGGAGCATTAATTAATTTCCAATTATATAATATTATCTATGCAAAGAAGGCTAGCGTGCGTATACAAATTAAAAAATAGAAATCGATGACTTGACATTTTCAATTCAAATCTAACTTTTAACTACTTCTGAGAACTTATATTTCTATTTTTAAAAAATAAAAATTCGTTTTAGTATTGCTACAAAATTCAACCAAACTGTGGAATTTTGGATTAAACAAAAATAACCAGAGTATGGAAGTGGGTTCACATGGCAGAAGTGAAACTTTTATTGCTAAACTTTGAAATTTTTGTGAATAATCACCCTGAATTTTGAGAATATCACGTAATAAGAGAGTGTAGAGAAAAAGAGAGAGAAAGGCACATATAGGCTTACTTAGCGTGGCAGTAGTGGGGATATCGATGCCGATTGATAGTCTATAGAGAAATTGAGTAATTTTTAACCAGAAATAAAAGATTTAAATTCTTAGTTAATAAAAAATTAATTTTCAACCCCGAAAAAAGAAATTTTCAACAAAACAGTGGAATTTTAGCCCAAGATGATTGATCTTGGATTTCAACAATTATTCTCAATAAAAAGTGTACTAACTACTGTTTCCACACAAAAAATGTTGTAATTTTAAACCTAAAAAAGTTGAATTAAATCATTATATATGAATTTGCAACCAACTAGTTTAGTTTTCGGCCCAAAAATACGAATTTTTAACAAGAAAATTTAATTTTTAACCAAAAAGATAAAATTTCAATTAACGAGATTAATTTCTAAGAAAAAAATTATTGATCAAGAAAATAGTTAAATTTTCACCTTAAACATAAATTTTCAACTAAATAGAATTGTAGAATTTTTATTTTAAAAATTGATTATCATAAAAAAAAATAAATTCTAACGAAATAGTTAACTTTTAAACCAAAAGGATGAATTTTCAACCAAGAAAATTAGATTTCTACCAAGAAAGATACAATTTCGATGAAAAATGGAATAGATAGTTTTTCAGCTAAACATTTCTTTCAATCAAAAAAGATAAATTTTTAACAAAATAAATCAATTTAAAAAAAAAACTTTTATTTTAAAACGAATTTTCAACTTTGAAATTGAATTGCCTAACAAACAAATTATAATATTTTTCAAAAAAGATAAAATGTCAACTGATGATATTCCTTTCTTACAAAAAGAAACTTAACAAAATAGTTGAATCTTCACCTAAGCATATAAATTTTCAGCTTATTAGATCTGTTGAATTTTCAGTAAAAGAATATAATTTTTATCATAAACAAATAAATTTCCGACAAAATAGTTCATTTTTCAACTGAAAGGATCAATTTTCAACCAAGAAGATTAGATTTCTATCATAAAAGACCAAAACTGGTAGAGGGGGGGGGGGGGGGG
>NC_046665.1:98625265-98635939 GCF_010883055.1 Belonocnema kinseyi | reverse complement strand
AAATTTTACACAAATCTAATACCTGCTCTAATGAGAATGTAAGACGTCTTTTAACAAACAAAAAATCAATTTTTTTAACAAATATTTAAATTTTAGAAGGAATTTTACACCTTATAATTAAACTGTCAACCATAAGAAATAAATTTCAACGAAACATATGAATTAAACACTAAGAAAATTATTCTTCTATGCGACAAAAGACGAATTTTTAACAAAATACAGGAATTTTTAATAAATAGTTCCACTTTCGGCAAAAGAGTTGAACTTTGTGAAAAAAATTCAACAAAGTTGGTGAATTGTGAAAAATAAAATTAATTAATTTCAACTTCAATTCATCGATAATTACTTGATACTGTCAGGTTTTCTCTAAAATTCCTTTATTTTCCCTGACTAGTTTTGAAGTTCCTAACATTTCCTGACTTTTAAATTCACCACAAAAAATAATAATTCAAAGGAAACACTATTTGTCAAATGTGAACAATATAAATGTTACATTGAATAATAAATAATGTAATCGTAATGAGTTTACGATGCTAATTACTTCAAAGGAATTCATGCGGGCTTATTACATATACATATATTGTCATTTTGAATCACAAGCAGCTGTTCATACAAAGCTTTCCATCATTCCATACAAAATAATTCTTTCATTAAAAAAATCCAGTAATTGAAAAACATAAAAATTTTATGATTAATATTTCACTAATACTGACATAAATAGACCCTTGAAATTATTGATTTTCGGTCAATACACAAAATCGATCTTTTTGACTGTATTCAAAAAGTTTTTATTTGAAATTAAAATCTGTTTGGATTGAAACATTAATAATTAAATTTTTGTTCAGAATTTATCTGTTTTTATTAAAAATGCAACTGTTTAGTTAAAAACTACTTTTACAACAATTTATTTTTTAGTTAATGGTTTACAGTTTTAGTTGAAAATTCAACTTCTTGGTGAAAATTTAAATGTTTTGTTCAAAATTAGTTGTTTTTTTTCTGCTGAAGGTTTATTTTATTCATTTAAATGTGAATTATTATATTATTGTATAAATCTTTTTTAATTAATTTTTTTAATAGAATATTGAACAATTTCATCTTAGTACAAAAAAAGTTTTTAATGGGAAATTCAACTATTTTCCAGAAAACACAATTAACTATGTTAGTTGAAACCTCACCTCTGTGGTCAAAAATTCAAATATTTTATTAAAACTTTATTGACATTTTAAGAAAATTAAAATTCGATGACTAAAAACTTGATTATTCGATTTTTGTTTGAAAATGGATATTTTTTGTTGAAAATTCTTCTTTGGCTGAAGATGCATTATTTCAGTTGTAAAGTCCTGTTTTTTGTGAAAATTAGTCTTCAGCTATTAGCTATTTTGCAGTTCAAAATTTATGTATTTTGTTGAGAATTAGTCTTTCTTGGTAGAAAATTAATTTTCTTGAGGGAAATACATTCTTTTGTTTGGAAATTCAACTGCTTGGTTGAAAGGTGAAATGCTTTGTTAAAAATTCATTCTTTTTGCTAAATATTCATTATTTTATTTAAAATGTTATCTGTTTGTTTTAAATTCGATTATTTTGTTAAAAAATAGTTTTTTAAAAATTGAATCCTAATCTATTTAATTTAAGTTCAAAATTCAATTTTTTAAGCTCGTATTTTTGTTAAAAAATAATTTTCACAATTAAAAATTTTTCGATGCAAATTGATGTTCTCTTTGTAGCAAAATCAACTATTCGGTTAAAAATGCATGTCTTTTTTTCAAAATTTGTTGGTTTTTTTGGTAAAAAATATGAATCTTTACCGCGAAATATATTTTGTGTGTGTGTATTTTTAGGAAATTTATAAGTTTTTCGTTGAAAATTCTTATATTTTGTGGAAAATTCATCTCTTTTAATAGAAAATGAAACTTGTTGTTTAAAAATTCCTATTTCTTGGTGAAAAGTTCACTATTATGTTAAAAATTCATTTAGTTGTATAAAATAAATTTTGTTGTTTACAAATTTGACTATTCCATTTTTCGCTTAAAATTATTATTAACTATTAATGGAAAATTCATTTATTTCGTTGAAAATTAATTTTTTTCGCCTTTTTTGTTTAAACACAATGTTATTAAATGAAAATTTCACTATTTTATTAATTGTTGGAAATCGATATTTTTAGTTGAAAATTCATGTGTTTTGTTAAATAATAGTTTATTTTGTATAAAATTTATTTTTTTATAAGGAAATTCATTTTCTTGGCTGAAGATTTTCAACTAACTTGGTTGAAAGTTGAACTACTTTGTTGAAAATTAATTTTTTTATCATGATTTATTATTGTAAACCAAAAATTATATGTTTAATGGCTAATTAAACTATTTTTTAATTAGTATTTCCTGGTTTAAAATTAATTTTTTTAAATTGAAAATTTAACTTTATTGTTGAACATTCGTCTCTTTTAGCAGACAATTAAACTTCTTCATTCAAAATTCATCTTTTTGGGTTAAAGAGTTATCATTTTAATATAAAGGTTAAATTCCTTGTTAACAATTTTACTATTTTGTTAAAAGTTATTTTCCTTTTTTTTAATTGTGTTGCCTAACAATTTTTGGTGTAAAAATTAATTTTCTGAGGTGACAAAAATCTTTGTTGTGTATGATAATTTGGTAATAATTTTGATTACTTTGTTAAAAATTAATTTTTTTAAACTTACTGTTTTTCAGTTGAAAATTCAATTTTTTGGTTGACAATTTTCTCATAATTATTTTTTTGTTGTTGAAATTTGTCTCTTTCGGTAAAAAATTTATTTTAGTCTTGGTTGCAGAATAAAGTTTTTGGTTGAAAACTCTTGCACTTTATTCGTAATGTAGAGTCAGTTTATCTTTAAATGAACTATTCTATTAAAAATTCATTTTGCTTAATTATAGTTTTGTTAATTGAGAATTCAATTATTTCATTTTTGGTTGGAAATGGCTCTTTGTAGTTAAAAAATTATGTAAATTGTTGAAAATAAGCCTATTTTAAATATAGAATATTAATCTTGCTTGTTCTCTTTTGTTGAAATGCTGAATATTCGTTTATTTTTAAAAAATTAATTTTGTTTCTTTACATTTGTATTATTTCATTTTTTGCACAAATTTACATTTTTAATTGAAAATTCAACAGATTGGATCATTTAAAATGATTGATTTGATCAATAAGTAAAAGTGGCTGATATCAAATCACTCTTGACTGATTTATCAGTCGTCGAATCCGCATTATTTGAATCAGTCAAAATTGAGTTAAAATCAGTCCCTTTTATGTTTTGAGTGATTCAAATGTATATTGTAGCCTCTCTTCAGAGCGAAGTGCAATTAATAAGCGCTGTTCTATACTCTGTTCAGTGAGAGAATACTCAACTTCGCGCAGTTTTTTTTCAGAAAAGAGAGAAGTACATCTGCTGTGCTCCTTCTCTCGGAACAATCGACCGTGAAATTTAGGAAAGGCCATAATTTTCGTAGGAAAAGATTCCTTGAAAAAAAACTTGAAAATCAATAAACCACGCCTAAAATTCACACTTTTATGACAGCTTGCGCAAACTGGACGAAAAATGAGTCTTGTCCGTTGAGTATTCTCTCACTGAAGAGAGTATAGAACAGGTTTATCCCCGTATTGGTATACCGATCTAGTCAGACTAATTTACAGCAGAAGGTCGAAAACCGGCCGGGCACGGAATGTTTCAGGTGTTTCCGTGGACCAGACTCATTTATTCAAAGAGAATCCACGGAATAGTAAACGCAAGGGGGGAGCCTCAGGTCACTCAGGTACATCTGAAATGAGCAGGGAGCGTGGCTCGAATCTCATTCATACATCGTGCTCAAGTGCCGACCGTTGTGGCATATCCCCTCGCCCCCACTTTGTTACTCACGAGTTCCCCCTTTTCCCCTTTGCCCCTAAATCCCCACAAACCGCAAACTTCTCCCGCCCAAGTGCAGTCCTCGCTACTCCCACGGCCCACCTGTTCTTCCTTCGTTTCATGGAGTACATAATAGACCGTACATGACTGCAGAATACCCTGCTGACACTTTCGACGATCTTGGAACCACTCCTAAAGAGAATAGTAATAGTTGCTATACAGCTAGAATCTAAATTTGAATCAGTGATAATTGACTGATTCGAAGTAGGTTTGGAGTGATTAAAATAATGCAGATTCGAAGACTGACAAATCAGTCAAAGTAACTTTTACTATCAGTCAATTTGACTTGCTGATTAAATCAGTTAATTTTAATTGAATCAATATTTTGGAATTTGCAGCAAAAAATATCGATTTTCAATTGAAAATTGTGTAATATTTTCAGTTAAGAAAATTAATTCCCATCCACATTTTTTTTAACATAATAGTACAATTTTCGACCCAGCTGAAAATTCTATCAACAAGATTAACTTTATACAAAAAAGGTGAACTTTCAACAAAATGCAAAAATTTTTGACCAAATTTTCAATAATTCAAAATCAATAATTTTCAAGCAAAAACTTTAATTATCAGCTAAAAAAAGCCTAATTAAAAAAAAAACGAAATTAAAAAAAGACAGAGAAATAAATTTGAAGCAAGAAGATTAATTTTGTACCATAAAATATTAATATTTAAATAATTACATACATTTTTTACCAAATAGTTGAATTTGCAACAACAACAAATTATTTTTTTACCAAGACATTAATTTTTAACTAAGATAAAGAATCTTCACGCAAATAAGAATTTTAATTTTTTACCAATAAGTTTAATTTTGAACTAAAAAAAATATTAACATTTAAAAACAAAAAGAAACAATTTTTTTTAAATAATTCAGTCCTCAACAAAAAAAAATCATTCTTTTAACAAAAGACATTAATTTTTGACTGAGATGAAGAATCTTCGCGCCAAGAATTTTAATTTCCTACCAAAAAGTTTAATTTTAAACTAAAAAAAAACATCAACATTGAAAAGTAAAAAGAAACTTTTTTTAAATACTTCAATCATCAACAAAACAGTTGAATTACCAAACAATAATTTGAATTTTCTAACCAATAAGAATAATTTTCTATGAAAATAGAAGAATTTTCAATTAAAAAGTTTAATTTTTAAATAAAAAAAAAGAATATTCAATCAAAAAGTTTAATTTTCAACTCAAAGAAGATGAATTTCCAACAAAAAATAAAACAAATTATTGCACAAAAGAATTACATTTTCAACTAAAAAGTATCAATTTTTAACCTAAAAAGGCAGATACAGTTTTAATCAACCGAATTATTTTCCAAAAAAGAAAAATTTTTTTTAACAAAATAGTTCAATTATCTATGAACAAAAAGTTTAATTTTCAACCAAAAGAAGATTATTTCTCACACAAAGAACATATTCTTTAACAAAGTAGTTTTAATTTTTAACCAACTAGTTAACTTTTCAACAACAAAAAAAGAATTTGTAACAAAAAAGAATAATTTCCTACCAGAAACGATGAATTTCCAACAAAATACACAAATTATGAAATTGTCAACCAAAAATTTTAATTATCAACAAAAAAAATTCTTTCAAACAAAAAAAAACTATTTAATTCTCATTTTTCAAACAAGCTGTAACAAATTGTAACAAAAAAACGATCATTTTTAACAAAAGAGATGCATTTTTAACCAAGTAATAAAATTTTCAATTAAAAAAAAAATGGATTTGCGCTAAGGATATTAATTTTGCACCAAAAATTTTAATTTTTATTTTAAAAAAAAATTAACTGTTAATGACAAAAAAAGAAGTTTTAACAAAATAGTTCGATCAGCAACCAAGATTAATTTGCTATGAAAAAATACTAGTTTTAAACAAAATACAAGAATCTGCAATCAAAAAGCTTAATTATCAATAAAAAAAGATGGATTAAAAAAAATGTTATTGAACAAAACAGTTAGGTTTTTGACTAAAAAGATCAATTTTCAAAAAATGTAATAAATTTTTTATTGAATACTTGAATTTTGCAACAACAACAAAAAATTAACTATTAAAGAGATGAATTTTTAAGTAAAATGATTTTAAAATAAGAAATATTTTTTTTTAAATAAGTCAACTTTCAAACAAATAGTAAAATTTTTAACTAAAAGAAAAAGACCAGTTTAAAAAAGTGCTATTTAACAAAATAATTCCATTCTTATTTAGATAATTGGATTTCCAACCAAGAAATATGAATTTTCAAACAGCGCAAGATTAATTTTCTACCAAAAACCACAAAACTCCAACAAAAACAAGAATTTTTACACAAAATGTTTAATTTTCAACTAGAAAAAAAAAGATTATTGAAAAAAATGAATCTTCAACAAAATAGTTCAATCTTCGATCAAGTAGTTGAATTTTTAACCAACAAGAATAATTTTTTACTAAACACGGCAAATTTTCAACAAAATATAAGAATTTTCATACAAATAGTTGAATTTTCAACGATAAAATAACAATTTGCAAGCAAAGAGATGAATTCTCAACTAAAATGATAAATCTTCAACAACAACAACAAAATTTTCATCAATGTGGTTAAAGTTTTAAGGAATTAAAATTTGCAATCCTAAAGTTAATTTGAACCAAGAAGATTGATTTTACACGAAATAGAATATGATATTTCAAATAAGTCGTTGAATTTCTAACTAAAAATAATATATTTTAGAACAAAAATTACATACTCAAATTTCAAATTAGGGAAAATTCCTTTTTAACAAAAAAATGTTAATTCTTCAACCGGACATGAATCTTTATCTAAAATAATGAATCTTCAACAAATAAAGGAATTTTTAACAAAGTAGTTCAACTTTCAACTAAGCAGTAAAAAAAGTTCTAAAAAAGCACATGAAATTTCAACCAAATACTTGAAATTTGCAAGTAAAAAAAAGTAAATTGAAAAATAAAGGAAAGATTTTAGTTAAAAACAAAGGGTTGATATTTTACCAAAAATATTCTTTTTTTTTTTATTAAAAAAAAGTGAAATAACGCCGTAAGAATCAAACTCTAAAAAAGAAAAACCTACAAATTTGAAAGAAAATATGTTATTTTAATGAAAAAAAAACCAGATGAATTTTCAACAAATTATATATTTTTTAACTGAAAAAAAGATTATTTTTCAACAAGAAATCGAAAATCTAAATTTTCAGTTAAAAATTGATTTTCAATCTAACCAACAAAATAATTTTAAATTAAAATGATGAATCTTCAACTCAAAAAAGGAATTTTAAACAAAATAGTATAACTTTTAACCAAGAAATTTAATTTTAAACAAAAAAAATTATTATTCAATAAAATACATTAATTTTAAATTAAAGTATTGAATGCTTACACATAAAATAAATCGTAAATTTTTATGTTCAAAAAGTTATTTCTCAAACAATTAAATATAACTAAAATATAACCAAATTAAATTAAAAATAAAAATTTAATTCGAATAGTAGTCACATTTTAGTTAAAAAATTAATAATTTTCAACGAAAAAAAATTTGTTTTTAGAAAAGTTACATATTTTGCACAAAGTGATAAATTTTCAAATGAAGTAATAAACAAAAAAAGAAATTAACTTTGAACAAAATACATTAATTTTTTATTAAAATATGGAATTTTTACACATAAAGTGAATAGTAAAATTTTCTGTTCAAACATTTATTTCTCAAACAATAAAATATAACTAAAATATAACCAAAAAATATAATTGACGAAATTTCAAACCAAACAGATTTTTATTTAAATAAAAAAAAAACAGATCAGTTCAATAGAAAATACGAATTCTCAACAAAATGAATTTGTTTAATATTTTATTATTTTGTTGAAAATGGAAATATTATGTTAAAAATTTAATATTTTTCATCAGAAATTCAGCTACTTGGCTAAAAGTTGAACTACCTAGTAGAAATTTTTTTTTTATATTTATCTCCATGGTGGAAAATTAAAATTTTCCATGTAAAAAAAATTAATCTTCTGGGTTAAAAAATTATCTAATGGGTTGAACTCTTTTGGTGAAAAATTCATTTTTGAAAGACTCCTTTTTAATTGAATATTTATTTCTTTTGTTAAAAATGTTACTATTTTGTTGAAAAATCTTATTTTTGTTGTGCTTAAAAAATAGGTTGTTTAACTAATAATATAAATATTCCGGTTTTGGTCGAAAAAAAATTTCTTTGAAATTGATATGAACTTTGTGGAAAAATCGTCTTTTTTGGTAGAAAATTTAATTTGTTGTCAAAAATTCATTTTTTGGCACATTTTTACTGTGTATTAAAATTAAAATATCGTAATAAAAAGTTAAACTTTTGTTAGAAAAATATATTTTTCGTTAAAAAATCATATATCCGGGGTTAAAAATTCGTGTTTGTTAGAGAAAATTAGTCTTCTTGATAAAAAATTCATCTCTTTGTTTGAAAATTGAGCTATTTGGTTAAAAATTCACATTTTTCCAGTCTTTCTTATATTTAGAGGTTCAACTATACTTTGTTGAAATTTGAACTTCATTATTCCGTTTTTGGCTAGAAATTTATTCCTTGCAAATTAAAAATTCATGTGTTTTATTGAAAACTAATCTATTTTCATAGAAAACTAAGCTTGTTTGTGGAAAATTAAATATATATTACGACTTAAAACCTTAGTATTAGAAATTTAAAGTGTTTCATATTAAATTGATTAGATATGGTGTTTAAACTAATTTTATTTGAAAGAATTTATCACCCTCTTTTCTGTATTTTAATAGAATTTTAGGCAACGTTACGTTACAGTTTATTTTCGAAACAAAAAAATATAAATTCTCAACAAAAATTGTAATTGTCGGCATTTCAACCAAAAACGCGAGACGAATAAAACCCCATTAAAATTGAGTATAGGTTTATTTAAAATAAAATGTTTGCATTTAAGATATTGAATCTTTGTTTTATTTTTTGGGAAGCTACGTGGCTCAGATGGTAGAGTGCTCATGCGTTATCATATTCTAATTAGCCTCTGGCCATGTTGCTGTGGGTTCGAATCCCAACACTGGAAATGAAAATTTATAGCGCAGTTTGCCATATAATTTTCATTTTCTTTCTACGAGTGTTCAATGTTTATTCTAATATCAACCAAGTATATTGATATTCACAATTCTTCACTGTTTTTTCTCTTGACTAAAATAATTTTTTTTTAAGTGCATACATTTTGAGTAAAGTATTTATGATCCCATGCCGAGAATATTTCGACATATTTGAAGCAGATTTATAGCATTCAATTTCTACCCGTAACTGTAAATTACTCTCTTGAAATCTTATCTGCACACGCAATGCGAAATAAAATTTAGTTTCTATTTCAAAAGCTCATTGAACCTGACTGTGTTTCACATATCGAGCTGACAAGTTGAAATACATCAGTAGATAATGCCAGTCATAGTCATGTTGACTCAGACGTGAGTTGACTGCCATCGAGAGCATATTTATAAATATGCAAGTAGATGCCAATTACGTTACTGTAAATATCAATAACACGTGACAAAAAACTGTGCCAATAGTCAATGTTCCAGAAATTGTTTTTTTTTTATTATTATTATACTTTTAAAAAATCTGTATTATCATCAGAGATAGTTACCGTAAATCGGTGTAGATACCTTTTTTACCACCGTGAAAATAGAGGTAAAGGGCATGTGATCCTTACAGTTTCCCCGGCTTTTTTCCACAAAAATGAACATTTTTAAAAACTGAATTCGGAGATGCTATAAAATATCGTGACGGACGTCCCCAGACTCTTTTTTTAGGGATCCCAGTGGGCACAAAATTTGGCGACGTCTTTACGACATCGTTACGACATCTTAACGACAACTTTACGACAACTTTACGACATCCCGTGTCCATGTCGTTTCAGGGTCTTTGCGATATCGTAAAGACATCGTCAGCTCATACGACTTATTTACGATATCGTAAAGACACCTTAACGACATGGACATAGGATGTCGTAAAGTTGTCGTAACGATGTCGTAAAGGCGTGGCCAAACTGTGTGCCCACTGAAATAATAACAAAAAAATTTATTGTGCTAAATAAAATTGTTATGCATATGCATTATTTTGAGGTTACGTCGTTTTTCATCTCTGCCTTTCCGATAATCTAGAAATTATTAATGAAATAAAATTTTTTATTGGCTGCAAACGGGGTCAGTTCCGGGAGATTAGTTACTATGTTTATTTGTAAGTCCAAAGTTTTCGGCCAAAAATATTGTTAGTTTGGAAGTAACGCTCGGGTGAATTATAACACACATAACCTCGAAATATACAGGCACGTTTTTAGCAATATCAAAAAAATTTTGATAAAAAAACAAAAAAAAGTGTGCGTGGACGTCCGTTAGCATGTTGGCTATCATTTCCCAGATTTTGAAGGCACAATATTTCTTATCCTAGGAAAAAAGCCGGGGGAATCTAACACTAAAAAAATCGATACTATTTCCTAAGCGCTATGCAAATTAATCACATTTTGCTAAATTAAAACTTTTTTAAATTAACCTACAAAAAAAGTGTGTGGGGACGTTCGTTAGCATGTTCGCTATCATTTCGCAAGTTTTTAAGACAAAATATTTATTATTCTAGAAAAAAAGCCGGGGGAACGTAAAACTGCTGAAATCGACAATTTTCTAAGTATCACATGCTCTTAAGCTATCGATTAAGTTATCTCTTCAAATAACAGAAAATACTTAACGTTATAAATTGGGGG
>NC_046665.1:98604593-98625255 GCF_010883055.1 Belonocnema kinseyi | reverse complement strand
ATCGTTTCACTGGAAAGCGAACCACAGATTCACAGAACTTCCGATTACCGGTTGGCTGCTTTCCGATTAAGAAACACTGATTGCTGGTAACTATCTCTGATGATAATACAGATTCCTTTAAACTATTCGTATCATAAACGTAACACCTGGCTTGAGATAACATATAATTCTGTAAAGGGATTCTTTTTTCAATCTCTCTAATAGCTTATTGGAAAATTAATAGACCGGAAATCGGAAATTATGTGGTTCGTTTCCCAGTGGAGCAACGAAAGTAAATATTTTTTCTGCAATTTTTTATAAATATTGTACTATTAGACCAATTTATTTTCGAGATAAGCATGTTAAACACGTTCGTTCCACAACACTGCTCCGACCCAGGCCGCTGATCAATCTTTTTAGCAATCACTCTACGCGGAGTGTTTTACAGAGTCATCATGTGTCAGATCACACAAAAAGACGCAAGTTTTCTGATGATCAAATAATAAGATCCATACTCGTTACTCTAATCACATCCACAAATTAAAGTTCTCCACGTGACTGATTTGTCTGCTATAATAAAAGTGTAACATTATTTCTAAAGAAAATTTTTGATTTAATTCCTACATTTTAATGCATGCTTAAGATGAACTATAATTGACTGGTTATATCATTCAAAATTACTGATTTATTTAGTGAAGATTACGGATTAAGTCAATACAAATTAACGATCCAATGAATGACAGTTACATCTTAGGTCATTCTAAAATATTGATTCAGTCAGTGGATATCACTGATTAGGTCAACTCGTTTTTATTGGTAGCAAATGAATCATTTTTAGATGAGAATTTATCTTTGTTGATTAAAAATTCAATTACTTGTTTGAAAATTAAGCTAGTTGAATAAAATGTTGTGTATTTTTGGTTGATAATTGTTTTTTTTCTACTTAAAGAAATATATTTTGTGGAAGAATCGGCTTTGGTAGAAAATTATTTTTTTTTTGCAAAAAATGTCATTGTTCGGATGAAATTTTAATGATTAAAAAAAATTATTTCGTATTTTCAATTAATTTTGTTAATTAATATTCAAACTATTCAATTTCTTCAATAGAAAGTGAATTTTTGGTTCAAAATGGAATTGTGTAGATGAGAATCCAACTATTTCGTTAAAAAATCGTATTTTTTGGTTAAATACTGTTTTTTTTTAACTTAAAATCTTTATTTAGTTTGTTTAAAGATTAATAATTTCATTTTTTTAACTTATCTCTTTCGTTGAAAATTTAATTAGTTTGTTGAAAAATCTTAGTATTTTTGTTTGAAAATTAATATTTCTGACTTAAAATTTAAACATTCGATTTTTGGTAAAAAACTGATCCTTTTTAGTCGAAAATTCGTCGTTTTTGGTTCAAATGAAATATTTTTAATTTAAAATTGAAATATTTTTTTATGGTTGGAATATCGCCTTTTGATATCAATTGAAATTTCTTTATGTTGAAATACGAGCTTAAGAATTTTTTTTTTATTAAAAAAAAAATGTTTTAACCTGAAAATTAAGGTATTCCATTTCTTAATTACAAATTCAACAAGTTAATTGAAAATTTTATATATTGTTAAAAACTCGTTTTTTTGTAGATAATTAATTTTTCTGGCGTAAGCTTAATTTTTCTTTCGTGCAACTTCTTCTTTGTAACTAGAACTGCTTTTTTAAAATTTATTTGTTCAGTTTAGGATTCATCAGTCATTTCAGTTGGAATTGCATTTTTCTCATTGAAAAATGATCGTTCTGATTGAAAATTAAAAAAAATATATTAAATAATGTTATTGATAATTCTTTTTTTGATTGTTGAAAAATAATATTCGTTTTTCCTTGAAAATTCTATTTTTTGGATACAATTTCGTCTTTTTTTTTAAATTATTGTTCTTGGTAAAAAATGTCCTTTTTTAATTAAAGATTGAACTATTTATTTAAAAGTTGAAATACTTTGTTGAAAATCCACTTTTTACTCTTTATTAAAAAATTTTATTGTTTGGAGGAAATTTGAATTATTCTTTGAAATTAGTTTGTAATTAAATTCATTTTGTTAATAAATATTCGAACTATTCAATTTTTAAATAGAAAGTGAAATATTGTTCCAAATTCAAATTTTTAGATAAGGATTTAACTATTTCCCTACAAGGTCATCTGTTTTTGATTAAATTTTACTGTCTTTTTTTTTAATTTGAACTTACAATCTTCATTTATTTGGGTGAAAGATTGATCATTTTAGTTTTTTTTTAACTTCTCTCTATCGTTAAAAATTAAACTAGATTTTTGTGAAATCGCAGTATTTTTGTTTAATAATTAATATTTTTGACTTAAAATTTAAAAATTTAATTTCTGGTAGAAAACTGAGCCTTTTTAGTCGAAAATTCGTCCATTTTGGTTGAAATAAAATGTTCTTCATTTAAAATAAAAATATTTTTCTATGGTTGGAATATCGTCTTTTTTTATCAATTGAAATTTCTTTCTGTTGAAATATGAGCTTAAGGAGTTTTTTGTTAACAATAAAATAAGATCCTAAAATTTAAGGTTTTCCATTTTTTAGTTATAAATTCAACAAGTTAATTGCAAATTTATTTATATTGTTGAAAACTCGTCTTTTTGAAGATAATTAATTTTCTCGGCGTAAAATTAATTTTTCTTTCGTGTAACTTTTTGTTTGTAACTAGAACTGCTTTTTTAAAAGTTATTCATTTAATGTAGGATTCATCATTCATTTCAGTTGAAAATTCATTTTTATGATTGAAAAATGATTTTTTTGATTGAAAATAAACCAAAAAAATTGAATAGAGTTGCTGATAATTGTTTTTTTTTTTTTTTCATTGTTAAAAATATTATTCGTTTTTGCTTGAAAATTCAATTTTTTCGGTTCAAATTCGTCTTTTTTTAGAAAATTAATCTTCTTGATCTAAAATTTACTTTTTTAGATAAATCTTGAACTGCTCATTTCAAAGTTGGAATACATTGTTGAAAATTCAATTTTTACTGTTTACTAAAAAATATCATTGTCTGGATGAAATTTTAATTCTTTTTTTAATTATTTTGTATTTAAATTAATTTTGTTAGCTAATATTCGAACCATTCAATTTTTAAATAGCAAGTGAAATTTTCGTTCAAAATTCAGATGTTTAAATGAGGATTCAACTATTTTGTTAAAAAATTATCTTTTTTGGTGAAATTTTGCTGTTTTTTTTTAAATTTTAACTCAAAGTCTTTATTAATTTTTTGAAAGATTAATAATTTTAGTTTTAAAAAACTTATCTCTATCGTTGAAAATTGAACTAGTTTGTTGAAAAATCGTAGTATTTTTTTTTAAAAAGTAATATTTTTGACTTATAATTTAAACTTTTCATTTTTGAGAGAAAGCTGATCCTTTTCAGTCAAAAATGCGTCCTTTTTGGTTGAAATAAAATGTTTTTAATTTAAAATTGAAATCTTTTTTATGGTTAAAATATCGCCTTTTTTATCGATTGAAATTTTTTTCTGTTGAAATATGAGCTTAAGAATTTTTTGTTTTGTTAAAAAAATGTTTTGACCTAAAAATTAAGGTATTTCATTTTTAATTTCAAAATTAAACAAGTTATTTGAAAATTTATTTATATTGTTAAAAACTCGTCTTTTTGAAAATAATTAATTTTTTGTAACTAGAACTGCTTTTTTAAAATTTATTTATTTGGTTTAGGATTCATCATTGATTTCAGTTGAAAATGCATATTTCTGATTGAAAATTAAAACAAAAAATTTATTACAAAATGTTTCTGATAATTCGTTCTTTTGTTGTTGAAAAATAATATTCGTTTTTCTTTGCGAATTCAATTTTTTTGGTACATTTAGGTCGAAAAATGACGAACTCTTTTATTCGCAAAATTAAAAGAATTAATCCTTAAAAATTACTGATTTCAGCATTGAGTCAAATTGACTAATTTTAAGAGTAAAATTTGACTGATTTCTCAGTCCTCAAATTCACATTATTTCAATCAGCCCAAATGTTTTCGAATCAGAGACTTTCGGCTGATTTAAATAAGAGTGTAATATTATATATTGAATTTTTTATTTTATTACTTAATTAATAAATAAAAATTATTGGTGAAACCTTCAATTTTACAGAAAATCTGAAGCCATATTCACTTGGCAGATTCCTGAGTAACTCCATTAGCTCCAATTAAAAATTCGCTTATAAGGTTTTAATGGATTCTCAACAATGGCTCATTGTTACGTCCCACGCCCGTGATTGATTATCGCAGCCTTTATATATAATATATATACGAAAGTTGAAATCTTACAAATATCGCAGATTTTGCAGTCTTTCTACGATAGAGTTAATTTAGGGTGAGTTAAAAATTTGTTGGGAAATGTAAATTGCAGCTATGCGGAAAAATAATTAGTTTATTAAGAATGTAAATATATAATATTTTAATACAGTTTGTAGTTTAAATAGTATCTTTTCAAATTCGCAACTTCTAGAATTTTGAAAATATTGAAACGAAACCTTTATTTTATATTTTCTGGTTTTCTAATTATTATTAGAAAATAGCATTTATTCATAATTGAGTGTAGAAATTGGTTATTTTCTGAAAACAAAATACGAAAAACGACTAATTTTTTCAGATGTTCCTTTTCGTATTTCAAAGCAAGGCAAGTCATATTCATATTTCTGTAGAAATTTGTAATTTTCTTGAGAAACAACAATTTTTGTTTTTGTTGCAGGTTTTCACATTATTTATAGTTTACCAATGCAAACTAATATGAAATCTATGATTTCCTACGATCATCTGCATAAAAATGTCTTTATATACAACTTTATTGTTTGTCTTAAAAATTGTTCCCGTCTGAGTTTGTCTTTATTATTAATTTTACAAGAAATTATTGGTAAATTATTTTTTGATTAAACAAAATTTTTGAAACAAGAAGATAGCCTCTTTTCCAAAAATTTGTTTTTATATTTTTCCAAATTATTTTTTTCAAGCTGTTACAAAAATTTTCTATAGTCAAAATATTGTTTTTTGTAGCATATTTTTGCCAGTCGAACGTAGAAAAAATTCTTTGAATCTATCTGAAAAAAAATGTTTAAAAAAATATATTATTTTTAGAAAACAGAGAATTTTTTTATTTTATTACAAAGACTTATTAATTTTTTCCTATATTGTATGTTTATCTATAAAAAGCTAGTCTTATGAAAAAAATGGTTTTACTTAAAACTCAGTAACCTAATTGTTGAATTTTCGACAAAAAGAGAAATTCTTGACCAGGATGCTTATCTTTCTAGCAAAAAAGACGAAATGTCAACAAAATAAAAGCATTTTTAAACAAGTACATTTTTGAATTTTTAACCAAAAATATTTAATGTTTACAAAAAGATGTACACTTTCAAACTAAAAATACATATTTTCTTATTAACAAAATCTAATTTTTAACTCGAAAAGACGAATTTTTATCAAAAAATTTCAATATCAACCAGATATAGTTTAATTTTGCACCATATTTGTTAATTTTTTACAGAACAGTTGAATTTTAAACCCGAAAAGATTAATTTTACACAAAACGTATAATAGTAAATATTTCAGAGAAAAAACTTTTTAATTTCAGCACAAAAAAATTTTTAATTCTGGTTAAATTCAACGATTTAGTTTTTCTTTTTGACAAGTTTTCAGCAAAATAGTATTAAATCCTAATTCAAAAAAGATTAATTTTGAACCAAACAGTTTCATTTTTAACCAAAAAGGATGAATTCTCAACCAAGAAATTTAATTTTATAAAAAAAAGAAATTAATTTTTAACAAAATACGCTAATTTTAAATTAACGTATTGAATCTTCAAACATAAATTGAATAGTAAAATTTTCAGTTCAGAAAGTTATTTCCCAAACAATAAAATGTAACCAAAAAATATAATTGACGAAATTTCAAACCAGACAGATTGTTATTCAAATCAAAAAAAGAGTTCAGTTGAATAGAAAATACAATTTCTCAGCAAAATGAATTTGTTGAGAATTTTATTATTTTGTTAAAAACTAATCTTTTTTATCAGAAATTCAGCTACTTGCCTGATAGTTGAATTACTTCGTTCAAAATTCATTTTTTTATCTCCATAATTGAAAATTAAAATTGTGCATTTAAAAAAATTAATCTTCTAGGTAAAAAATTATCTTTTGGGTTAAACTCTTTTGGTAAAAAATTTATTTTTGAAAGATTCTCAATTTTAATTAATTTTAATTCTCTTTTGTTGAAAATTTAACTATTTTGTTGATAAATCTTCTTTTTTTTGTTGTTAAAAATTGAGTTTTTTAATTAACAATATAAATATTATGGTTTTGGTCGAAAATCTTTTTTATAAGAAATTAAATTTGTTGTCAAAAATCCTTGTTTTTGGTATATTTTTACTATTTATTAAAATTTAACTTTTTGTTAGAAAAATAAATTTTTCGTTAAAAAATCATATATCCGGGGTTAAAAATTCGTGATTGTTAGAAAAAATCAGTCTTCTTAATAAAAAATTCATCTGTTCGTTTGAAAATTGAGCTATTTGGTTAAAAATTCACATTTTTTCGAGTCTTTCTTATATTTAGAGGTTCAACTATACTTTGTTGAAATTTGAACTTGTTTGTTAAAAATTCACATTTATTAATGATACATCTCTTTGGTTTAAAATTAACCTTTCTCGTTGAACTTTCATTTCTTTCAATTAAAATTAATTGTTTTATATAAAAACTTCATTATTCCATTTTTGGCTAGAAATTTATTCTTTTGAAATAAAAAATTCATGTGTTTGACTGAAAATTCGTCTATTTTTATAGAAAACTACTATTGTTTGTGAAAAATTAAATATATATTTCGACTTAAACTCTTAGAAATTTAAAGTGTTTCATATTAAATTTAATAGGTATGTTATTTAAATTAATTTGATTTTAATAAACTTCTGCCTCCAGTATTACTCTATTTTATTTTTTTTTAATTCCCCTCTTCCCTGTATTTTAATAGAATTTTGCGCAACGTTACTTTACCCCCCCCCCCACCCCCCCAATAAGTAAGAGAAATAATTGAAACAAATAAAGAGACTAATAAAAAAATTTGTAGGAACTGTAAAATTGTATAAATTGTAAACTTGTACTTAAATTTAAGAGGGATGGAGGGGGGGGGGGTCGAAAAAATAAATAAAATTGGTAATGCAATTTATGAGCGACCCTTATGAATGGCCTCATTATGGAATATGCTTTATTATTTTGCAATTAAAGGTCATTCGGGCTTCAATGCAAGTTATAACAACTGACAACCGCGATATTACTTAACTTCGGTGTCGTAAATTTTCCTAATACATTTATACAGCCCGACTGAATGCGTTTGATTTATGGACGGCAATAAGGTTAAATATGTTAAGTGAAAGCCAGTCGGTACACAGGCAAGTGAACAAGATGCACCGAAGAACAAATGTCAGCTTCAAGCAGAATTTCGAAAATTACATAATGATAATTAATATATTCTTAATCATTCTTTATTTTTAATTGACACCCATTTATTGATTAATTACTGGGTTAGACCCGTAAACAATTTCTTTTTACACAAAATATTTTGTACACAAGTATACTGATCATAATTTTCCTGCACAAAATGTTTCCTACGCAGCATTTAATACTTTTATATTTTGCCCACACCAAATTTTTTCTTTACAGAATATTTCCTACACAAAATGTTTCCTACGCAGAATTCAATACTTTTATATTTTGCCTACACCAAATTTTTTCTTTACAGAATATTTCCTACACAAAATGTTTCCTACGCAGAATTCAGTACTTTTATATTTTGCCTATGCCAAATTTTTTCTTCACAGAATATTTCCTACACAAAATGTTTCCTACGCAGAATTCAATACTTTTATATTTTGCCTATACAAAATTTTTTCTTCACAGAATATTTCCTACACAAAATGTTTCCTGCGCAGAATTTAATACTTTTATATTTTGCCTACACCAAATTTTGTCTGCACAAAATATTTCCTACGCAGAATTTAATATTGTTTAATAGTTTTATTTTTTCTTACACAAAATATTTTCTACACTAAACATTTCCTACACAGAATTTAATACCGTTATATTTTTCTTTCACAAAACTTTTTCTATGCAAAATTTTTCCTATACACAGAATTTAATTCTCTCATACGTTAAATATAACAGTATTAAATTCTGTGTAGGAAACATTTTGTGTAGAAAAAGTTTTGTGTAGGAAAAATATGATCAGTATACTTGTGTACAATATATTTTGTGTAGAATAAAATTGTGTAGGAACAGTGTTACCCTCAATTACTCAGTAATTTTTTTTCGAAGAAAAATGTTTATTGTAACAAAAAGCACAGAATTATATGTATATTGCAATTTTAGGTTTATTGGCCATATTTTTACTTCTGGTGTTGGTTTGAAATTTGTTGAAAATTCTCTGACAATTCCAGATTTTTTTCAGATTTCTCAAGTTTTTTCCAGGTATAATTTGTATAGTAGGAAGACATTAAAACATTTTCCATTATTTAAAATAATGAATTTGGAATGTGCATACATTTTTGCGAGTTTGTTATAAATAACGTTTTTTTTTTAAGATTCTAAGCAATCAATTATTATGTTTAATTTATCAAGTTTTGATAACTTATATTACGAAATGGTTTTAAATATATAAGCACCATCGACTCATTGCATAAATAATACTAAAAAAATAAAAATTTGTCGAATTTGTCTCTAAAGTACCAAATAATAGAATTTCAACTATAAGAAAGGTCAATTTTCAAGCAAATAGTTGAACTTTGAACTAAAAAAATTCACTTTTGAACCAAAAATGGACTAGTTAGATTTTCAGTTAAAATAAATAATTTTTCATAAAAAAGAAACAACAAATTGTCAACGAAAGTGATGAGTTTTCAAGAAAAATGTTGAATCTTCAACTGCAACAGATGAATTTTAAAGCAAAAACATACATTTTAACATAAGAGTTAAACTTTCAACCAATTAGTTTTATTTTCATTCAAAAAGATCAATTTTCAACTAAATTTATTAATAGTTAAATGGAATATTGTATTTTGTAACAAAATACATGCATACTATAAATAGAATAGTTAAATTTTCATTTGAAAAAATATTAATTTTCAAACAAAACAAAAAAATAGTTTTTAACCAAAAACTTAAATTTTCCTTGAATGTTATGAGTTTTAAAACTGAAATTATGATACTGTATAGTTTAATTTACAACCTAAAAGATGAATTTTCAAATAAGAAGGTCAATATCTACCAAAAAGTTGAAATATCAACTAGAAGAAATTAATTTTCAAATAAAACTTCAATTAGATTAGTAGCCACATTTTAGTGAAAAAATTAATAATTTTCAATTTAAAAAACTAAGTTTAAGAAAAGTTGTATTTTTAAACAAAGTGATAAATTAGAATGAATTTTCAACTAAAATGATGGAATATTCAATTGGAATATTTTTTTACATTTTCATTTAAAGAAAAAGAGTAATTTTCAAGAAAAGTGATCAGTTTTCTACTAAAATTATTAATCTTCAACTGAAATTGTGGAATTTTAAACAAAAAAAGATTAAATAAAAAGAATATTAAACTGGAGTATTTGCGATTTCAGAGAAGAAAAGAACGATTTTCCCCCAAAAATTTAATAGTAAAATTTTTATTTAAAAAAACTAATGTTCAACTAGAAAGATGAATTTACAACTAAAATACTGGACTATTAGGACTACATACATTAGGACTATTTAATTACATTTTTCATTTAAAAAAACAACTAATTTTCAATAAAAGTGATACATTTTTAACTTAATTTATGAATTTTTAACTAGAATAGTTGAGTTTTCAAACAAAAGAAAGGTAAATTGTTCCCCTGAAATTGAATAGTAAAACTTTTAGTAAAAAAAGTAATGCTCAGTCTGAGAAATGAATTTTTAACTAAAATGCTGTGATATTTTAATTAAATTTTAAGTTAAGAATAATATAAAATAATAATAATAATAATTTTTACCCAAATAGTAAAATTTTTAGTTAAAAAACGAATGCTCAGCCTGAGAAATTAATTTTTAACTAAAATGCTGTAATATTTTAATTACATTTTAAGTTAAGAAAAATATAAAATAATAATAATAATAATTTTCAACCGAATAATTAAATTTTTAATAAAAGTGATGTATTTTCAACTAAAACGATGAATCTTTAACTGAAATAATTTAATTTTGAATGTAAAAGATAAGTAAAAAAAAAAACTAATGTTCAACCAAAGAAATGAATTTTCAACTAAAATGATTTAATATTTAATTGAAATATTTTTTTATATTTTCAATTCAAAAAATTCATTTTGGGCACAAAAAAAACGAATTTTCAAGAAAATAGTTGAAGTTTCAACAGTATATATAAATTTTCACTTAAAATAATGAACGTGAAACCAAAAAAAAAAATTTTTCAAAAACGTGTTATACTTTTAAACAAAGAATTAAATTTTTATTTTAAAAAGATGAATTCTGAAAAAAGAATATACTAGTTGATATTTCCACGAAAAAAATACAATTTTTAAACAGACGAATCCAACCAGGAAAGAACATTTTTCAACATAAGTTGATTGTTTAACTTTGTAAGATTTTGTTATCAAGAGAAAGAAAATAATGCAAACAAGCTGGTGAATTTTCAACAAAGTACAGGATTCTTCCACCAAATACTTGAATTCTTAACCGATAACCGTGAATTTTCAATCAAAATTGAATGGCTAAATTTTCAGTTAAAAAAAATAAATTCCAACCAAAGAAAAAACTAATTTTCAACAAACTAGTTCAATACAGCAATAACTACTTTTATGAATGAAGACTCATTGTTACTCAATTTTATATTGCACTCTGAACAAAAAATTAACACGCCTTCGAAAAATTGCCTGAATTAAAAAAAAATTCCCTGACATTTCCAGGCTTTTCCAGGTATATAAAAATTCCAACTCTGAAAATTCAAGATTTATTTATTACGATATTAACCGTCCTGAATAATTATTAATTTAATGCAAAAGTTAATTTATTATTCAAACGTTTTAGAAATAGAAATAATCTCTATTAGATGGTTCGAACGCAGACTAATGCTTTTAAGTGAGTTGCTATCTCTTCTATGAATCGTTCAATAAATTATCATCACTTCTATAAAATTTCTTCGCTTCCATAAATCGTCGATAATAAGCACCAGTGTAGGCATAGCTATAATGTTGTGTTTACGCTATTTGAACGATAATGACTGCTCATAAAGGATTGAAATATAATTCTTAATATTCAAATATATTTTTTAATTTTCATTTCAATAGTGCAATATAATAATAATTAAATTTAATAAAAATGCGATTTAATAATAATATAACTATACATTTATTTTTTATATTTATTTATACATTTTTTTATTCTTTTTCATTCATTTTTTTTGTATTTTTTTAGCGTATTTGTTCGCGTCCTCGAGATGCATCGATTGACCTATTTGTTGAACCTATTATGACTCACCAGTGCCGATTTACGAAGTTAAAAAAATGTGTGCATTCCATTTACATGAGAATCTATCAATACTTATTTATAAATTAAAAAAAAGTTGTTTATCGTCAGGATATGAGGAAGTTTTTTAAATATTGGGAATACAACAGTAATTTAAATGATGTATTTTCTTGCGTCTTCGAGACGCATTGATTGCCCTATAATTGAAGAACTTTTCATGACCAGCCATAAGCTTATACCAATTACGTTTAAATGTAAAAAAAAATTATTTTCCTTATTTATAAAGGTTTTTTTTTTATATCGGGAATATAAAAGTACTATATTTGATGTAATATTATTCGCGTTTTCGAGACGCATGGATTACTGTATTGACGAATTTTCGACAATCCTTCTTGATTAATCTACAGCATCTTAGATAGTTAAAAAAAATACATTGTTGCTATAAAGAAAACTATTGTTTTAATTGAGAATATAAAACTACCATAAATTAAAAACTTAAGAAATGTTGTTGGCTCAACCACAGAATATGGTTATTATCGATAACAAAACATTGGGTTGGCCCAACTCAATGTTTCTATTTCAAACAAATATTTCGGTAGTATTTGGTTGATTAAAAAAAAAATTTCCGAGTGAATTCTTACTTGAAAAAAGAGAAGAATTTTAAACCAAAAACAATAAATTTTCAACAACAAAATTAATTTTTTAGCAAAAAATTGTATTAAAACCCAAATAGGCCATCTTTAATTAAAAAATAATAATTTGTAACAAAATATTTGAACTTTTAACGAAATAGTTCAATTTTCAAGAAAAAAAAGACGATCTTTTTGAAGACAGTTACATTTTTAACTCCAGATGTTAGATTTAAAAAAATTTATTTGAAACCAAAAAAATAACTTTTCTACCATAAAAGATGAATTTTAAAACAAATAGTTGAATTTTCAACTAAACTTGATATTTAATCATTGATGTAAGTTTTTTGAACAGGGAAATTAATTAATAGTTCAAGATGTTAATTTTGTTTCTCTACTTGGTCATAATCAATATTTTTAAAATATTGATTAATTTTTCACAATCTTAAAAATTATTCAATATTTAAATAATATTGATTATGACCAAGTAAGCAAACAAAATTAACATCTTAAACTATTAAACTTGATATTTTCAAACTAAAGGTGGAATCGTCTAATTTTAGGTTTAAAAAATTAATTTTGCACAACAAAAATTATTATTATTACTGATAAATATTTTTTGATTGAAAATTTAACAATTTTGTTGGAAATTTGTTTTTTGGGCTTGAAAATTAATTTCTTTTTATAGAAATTTCATCTTTTCAAAAAATAAAAATTGCAACTGTTTGGCTAAAAAATATTATTTTTGTCTTCGTTGATGATTCAACTATTTTGTTGAAAAGTTCTATTTTTGAATGAATTAAGCCCTTTTTGACTTAAAATTTAAATATTTTTTTAGTTTTAGTACAAAGATAAAATTTTAATTAAAAAATATTTCCACAAATTTCAAACAAAACGTAGACTTTTACAGATTTTAAAGAAAAAATTAAGAAGCTTTTTCAGAATTTGGAAAGATTTTAAGATAATAAATTTTGTTTCTCAAGATTATAGGGAAAATCTAAGTTTATTTTTTATTTCGAAAAGTTAATTTTAAGAAAATATATAAAAATATTTTGAAGCATTTCAAATGATTTTTTAAAATTTCAGAGAAAATGCAGAAAATTTTAAGGTATTGCAATATTACAAAATTCTAGACAATTCAGATAAATTTAAGAGATTTTTAGAAGTTTTGAAAAGATACGAAGATAAATTTGAACATAAAAAGGATTTAAGAAGTTAAAAACAAAATATAGATTTGTAATGTTTTCAAAGAAGCAATTGAGAAGTTTTTTAAGAAGTTTTTTCTCAAGTTTCCATGACAAATTTCCATTGATTTTTTAATTTGATCAATAATTTTATAAAAAATTTTTTTAAATATTTTTAAACATGTCAAATGATCTTCTAAAATTTCTGAGAAGAATGCAAAAAATTTGAAATTATTGCAAAATTACAAAATTTTAGAAAAAATTCAGATAAGTTTAAGAGGTATATTGAAGTTTTGAAAAAATACAAACATAAATTTTAACATGCGAAGATTTAAACAAAATTTTAAAAAATATAGATTTTTAAAGATTTTAAACAAACAATTATGAAGTTTTTAAGAGTTTGAAAAGATTTTAAAGTAAAATTTGTTTCTTAAATTTTCCGAGAAAATTTCAATTGATTTTTTTATTCTGAAAAATAAATTTAAAGAAAATATTATAAAATATTTTCAAACATTTCAAACGATAATCTAAAATTTCAGAAAAGAATATAGAAGATTGCAAAGCAAAATTTTGTCAATTTTGCCAGATTAAATTTTTTTTAATTCGTATAAACTTAAGAGATATTTAGAGATTTTGAAAAGATACAAAGATAAATTTTAAAATAAACAGATTCCAACCAATTTAAAACAAAATCTGAATTTTTAAAGATTTCAAACAATGAAAAATTGAGAAGCTTTTTCAGAATTTTGGAATATTTTAAGATACATAATAAAATGTATGTCTGCAGGATACAAGAGAAAATTTGAATTGATTTTTACTATGAAAAATTAATTTTAAGAAAATATTATAAAATATTTTTAAACATTTCAAATTATTTACTAAAATTTCAGAAAATCAATCTAAAAGGTAAATTAAATAAAAAAATTTTATGAGAAACAATTTCACCTTTAAAACAAATAGTTGAAGTTTCAACCAAAAAGAATCATTTTTAACCAAATCGTTAAATTTCAAACAAAAAATATCCACCAATCAACCAATAAAATTAATGGTCACTAATAATGACGAATTTTTAACGAAATACATCATTTAAAAAAAAAAGGTTAAATTTTAACCCCAAAATATGACTTTTCGATAAAAAGTTAATTATCTAAATTTTTAACCACATAATTAAATGGTATACCCAATTGTTGAATTTTGAATATACGAAAAGGTGAATTTTCTAGAAAACAGTGCAATTTTAACACGAAAATATGAATTTGCAACTAAAATGATGAACATTCAAACAAAGAAAAAACAAAATATTTTGAAAAGTAGTTTAAATTTAAACAAAGTTGTTGATTTAATTTTCAACTAGGAAAAGTCAATTTTCAATTAAAAAGATCAAATATGTCAACCAAATATGGAATATTTAAATTTTGAGTTAAAAAAAATTAATCTTTAGCAACAAAAAACTGTTTATCAAAAAATAGTTGAATTTCAAATGAAATAGTTGAATTTTAAAATAAAATTACGAATCTTTAACCAAAAAAAAAACGAATTATTAACAAATTAGGTCACTTTCAATCAAGCAGTTAAATTTTTGATAAAAAATATTCCTTTTTAAGAAAATAGTTATATTTTCTGTAAAATAATTAAATTTTCAACCGAATAGTAGATTTGTGAACCAAAAAGGAGATGAATTCTGAACCAAAAATATAATAGTAGATTTATCAACCAAATTTTTTTTTTTAATCGTCTTCACTAATTATTTAATAAATCAGAAATAGCCAATCTACAGTTAGTTTTAACTTGTGTTATTTAACTCATCAATTAATAAAATTATTCGAAATGAGATGTTTTTCTTATTCTTAGTGACAAATAATTATATGTCAGAAAAATTCTATATAAATTTATCTTTTAATTCAATATTAAAATTCATCCAACCTTTAAAATGATTGATAAAATCAACGAAAATTTACGCGGAATATTAATTTCTATAAATTTTGAAGACAAAATCTATGCGTCCTAGAAAAAAAATTGCTAAAGTGGACATTATTTATTTAAATATTTCACATACAGACTAATGAAAAAAGAACACTTAAATTTTTAACAAAATAAATAAATTTTCTAATAATTATTAAATTTGCAACCTATAGAGAAGAATTCTCATCAAAAAAATGTAATAGTAGACATTTCAACCAAAAAAATTAAATTTCGTTAAAAACATTAATCTTACAACCCAAGAGACGAATTTTTAACAAATAAAGATTTTTCAATCATTGAAGAAAAAAATATTTTACCTAAATTTTTGAATCTTCTAGCCAAAAGACGAATTTTCTCTGTAAAAAAAAAATAAATTTTCAAACAGAAAATATGAATGTTCAGCGATAAAAAAATAATTTTCATCACAATAGTTAAATTTTCACTTATGAGATTAGTCTCTATTTAAAAAAATACTTCAACAAAGTATTTCATTTTTTACCCACGCAATTGAAATTTTAATTAAAAATGATTTATAGTTTTTATCGAAATAGATCAACTTTCAACCAAAGAGATGAATTTTCTATTGAAAATATAAAAATTAAAAATATGAAAAGACAAATGTTTAAAAAATATGCTAGAACTTTCATAGAAAAAAATTTTTATTTTGTCTTTTTAACATTAAAATATGAGTTTTAAACAATAAGTAAAAATAGTTGAATTTTGAACAAAAAAGACAAATTTTCGAAAAAAGTTGAATTTTTATCTAAAAAGATTTCATAGATCGCTTTTCAGCACTAACGTATACATTTTAAGCTAATTAGTTTTGTACGAAGTAGTTCAATTTTCAACCGAAGTGGATGACTCTTTAACATAATTCTTGAATTTTTAATCAAATATTTGCATTTTGATCTCAGAAAGATGCAGTTTTTACTAAAATAAATGAATTTTGGAATTAAAACATCAATTTTCAAAAAAATAGTGGAATTCTCATCCAAAAAAGATTTTAATGATAATGATGATTGAATTTTCAATCAAACAATGAATTTTGAAGCAAATAGGATGACTTTTGGACAACATTTTTGAATTTTTTTACCAAAGAGTTGCATTTTGATCTAAGAAAAAGATTTATTTTCTTCTGAAATATAGATTAATTTTCAAATATTTAAATTAAAAAGACAAATTTTCAACAACAAAAAAACAAAACAGAAACAGTTGATTTCTCATCCGAAAATATTTTAGTTCACTATAAAACACCAGATTTGAATTTTAAACAAGAAGTTAATTTTTTACAACACAGTTCAATTTTCAACAAAAAAGGATGAATTTTTTAAAAAATTGTTGAATTTCCAACCAAACTGTTGCGTTTTATCCAGGAAACAGAAAATGTCTACTTAAACAGATTAATTTTTCAATGAGAAAGACAAATTTTCAAAAAAACTTTTTAATTTTTATCTAAAAAAGATTTTAGTTGACTTTTTAACACTAACATATAAATTTTAAATAAATTTATTTTATACGAAATAGTTAAATTTTCTAATGAATTGTTAAAATGTCAACTGAAGAGGTTGACTCTTTAACAAAATTGTTCAATTTTTAACCATACAGTTGCATTTCTATCATAGCAAGATGCAGATTCTATTATAATAGATGACTTTTTTTAATAAAAACATTAATTTTCAAAAAATAGTTGAATTTCCATCCAAATAAGATTTGAATGATGATTGAATTTTTAATATTTCATCTTAAATACAGATTATTTTTTAAATATTTAAATTAAAAGGAGAAATAAAAAAAACAGTTGAATTTCTAACTGAAAATATTTGAGGCTATACAACACCAAATACAAATTTTAAACAAGTTAATTTTTTACAAAATAGTTTTCTTTTAAACAAATAATTTAATATTTTTCTCTGACCACTAATAATTAAATATCGGAATCTTAAACTTGTACTATTTTTGACTTAGAATCTTTTATGACCGTAAAAATAAACTTTAAAATTAAAATTGAAAAATTACAAGTTTATTCTGCTTGACAGTTGTTTAAAGTTATAGAAATTCCCTGACTTTTGCAAGATTTTTTTTAAGTCTGACTTTTTAATAAAAAAAAAATTCCTTGACTTCAAGTTATTGTTCAATTTAAGAATTTCCAAAAAATACGTTCATGAATGAAGCCCCCCCCCTCCCGTAAAATTTCGTAACACCCCCCCCCCCCTGAGTTTTGCTAAATCAAATAAACTTTCTTTAAATCAAAGAAATTCAAGTATTGCTCTACAGTCAAAGAAACATTTTTTGGATTTAAAGTAATTTGTTTTAACTGAATATTTCTTTGAATTGAAGAAATATTTTATTGCTTCTAATAAAATTTTGTTTTAAATTAATGAAATATAATTTTTTATTTGAACTTTGAATTTTTTAAATGAAATAACTGTTTTGTTTGAAAAAAAAACGAACAGGTTAGTTTACGATAAATATACATGTTCTTTGAATCCAAGAATGAATTATAAATAAATTAGCTTTCTCATGAAGCAAATAATTCCCTTCAATTGAAAACTGTAACAATTCTAATTAACTGCAAGCAAAAATTTTTCGTTTTTCTTTGCATAATAGTTGAGTTTTCAACCTGAAGCCATAAATTGCCAGCAAAAAATGTCATAATTTATATTTCAATAAAAAAAGATGATATTCGTACAAAAAAAAAAGAATTTGAAAACCAAAAAAATACGAATTTTTAACAAATAAAGATTTTTTTACACAAGAAAGAAATCAAGGTTTATTTAAATTGTTGAACCTTCAAGCCAAAAGACAAATTTTCTACACAAAAAATTGAATTTTCAAACAAAATATATATGACTTCAGCAAAAAATTATTTTTCCGCCTAACTGATGTATTTTTACCAAAAAAATAAGTAAAATTGCGCATCAATAAAATTATATTTTTAATAAAAAAGGAGAATTTTAAACTAAAAAAGATCGATGCGACAAAAATGGAGCGCTTGCATATTCAATTCGGAAATTAGTTTTTAACAAAAAAGGCATTTCGATTAAACAGGTAAATTTTAAACTAAAAAAAAGCTTTTAATCAAAAAATTTTTTAACAATGTAGTTTAACTTGTACTCCAGTATTTGAATTTTCAAATAAAAAAGATTAATTTTCTATAAAATAGTTAAACTTTCAACCAGACATGAATCTTTAATTGAAAACATAAATCTTTAACAAGAGCAAAATAATTTCTTGACAAAGTGATTTAACCAAATCTTTGAAAGAAAATAGTTGAATTTTCGATTAGAAAATATCAGATTTCTCTTGACACATGTGAATTTTTATTTTCAAAAATGCAAAAAATAGTTGAATTTTAGTCCAGAAAAGATTTCAGATGACTCTTCAAGATCAAAGTTTGAATTTCAAATAAAAAACGACAAACTGTTTTTTTAAAGTTCAACTTTTATTTAGAAAATGTTCTATAGTTTATTTTTCAACCCAAAAATATAAATTTTAAACAAAAAGTAAAGTTTCTACGAAATAGTTAAATTTTCAACTAAACAGTAGGATTTTTAACCAAAAAGTATGACTTTTTAACAAAATAGTTCAATTTTCCACCAAACAGTTGCATTTTTATTCAAGCAAGGTGTGAGTTCTGCTAAAAAGAGTACAGTTTTTAATTCATAAGAAATTCAAAAAAAAAGTTGAATTTTCATCAAACCAGATTTCAATTGACTTTTTAACACAAAAATACGAATTTAAAAAAAAGTAAATTTTCTAGGAAATAGACTTCAACAAAATAATTGCATTTTTATAAAAAAAAAAAAATGTTTAGGAGAATGTTTTTGTGAATGTTGCAAAAATTACGTGCATGAGTGAAGGATCCCCTCCTCCCTACCGTAACAAATCGTGACAAAATGTCTCTAGCCCCCCCCCCCCGCTCTCCCACTTGAGCTGTTAGGTAATTTAAGTACGGTCCCCAAGAATCTTCCGCCTCCGCATCTTCGCAAAAATTTTACACCTGTTCCTAAAGACGCGTTAACGTAAAATAATCAAAGTTTTTTGTTCTGCGCAATCTCGTGGCACATTAATAATGTGGATTAAGAAAATCTTTTTTTGATTCAAAAAAATAATGTATTTATTTCAAATTACTGACTCTAAAGAAATTATTACTTTAATTGTTCCTAGGAACTCTTTTCAATCAAAATAATTTTGTTTTAAATTAAAAAAAAAATCATTTAAACAAATTATTTCGTTAAATTGAAGAATCTACGTGACTTCATTTATTAAAGTCTAATAAATTTTCTTTTGATATAAAAATATTTGTATGTTGCTACAAAAGAACCTAGTCAAAAAAATGTTTTTTTTTTAATTTAATAAGAACTTGTTTTCTGAGTGTAATCTTGCTTCATCAATTTTCAACCCTTTACGAAAAAAACTCACTCCATACCCTTCTCGACCACCGATCTCAATTTCCTTCTCCCTAAAACAAAATCGATCGCATCCATCTTCAATCCTGATACATAAGGATTTTCATCTCCTTCAAGTATCCAAGGCGAGCGCTATACATATTTACAAATCCCTGATGCCGATGGTAAGTATAAGTGCATCGTCTTGCATCCATCGAGGTTCAAGGAGTGCCGGTGCTCTGGAAGGAGAACGGGGGCGTTCGTTCCGTACGTAGAATCACGAGGGGGGGTAAAACGATCCGCAGTGAATTATGCGCTCAGACAGAGCATATAAAATCATAGAGACACGAGCGGCTTCGCTATAATAATGCATAAGGAGGCGGAGTGCTGGGAGGGATAGGCCACGCCTCCCCTTTTCAATCCCCTCTACTCTGCCGCCTGGAGGGGGAATAAGATAGATGAGGAAAAGAGAGCGAGAGGTTCCCGCGAAAAGTGTGAGCGAGACACTCGACGAGAAAGACTCCAAGCTTGAGGTGGGGGTGCCATCGGGAGAGAAAGAGAGAATTCGAGACGAGGAGAGCGCTCGACGAGAATTACGCTCCGCGCCTCTCGGAACTCATTCAACGTGAGTCCACTACGGCGGACGTTTGCCGTACGCGATCCCGCTTTTTATTTATTAAATTTAATAATCCCATTTTTTCATAAATATGAGACTTCTCCGGAAGTTGGAAAATCGGTGTCGGGGTTCGGGTTCGCGAGACAATGGGAGAAGAGTGTAAAAAGCCAAGATAAGGATAAGAGAGGAAGGATATAAGAAAGGAAGGATATAGGAGAGGAAGGATAAGCAAAGGGGAGAAAGGATAAGGAAAGAGGCGGAAGAAGAGGAAAGGCGCGAGTGAGTGAAGGGTGGAAGTGTACAAGGGTGGACCTTGATGGTGTGGGTGGTTCGTGGAGGGGAGAAGTTGGGGGTGCGTGTGGAAGTGGTGGGG
>NC_046665.1:98596356-98604493 GCF_010883055.1 Belonocnema kinseyi | reverse complement strand
CTACCCTTAGTTTTCTCGTAGTGTTGAGGATAGCAAGGGAAAGATAAAAAGAGAGAGGTGAAGGAGAGAGAAGAGAAGAAGGTGGAGGAGAGGAGGGGGGCGTCGCGACGTCAGGCCCAGAGCTGGTCCGTCCGTCGTCCGGCCGACTCGAGCATCAGAACCGCGGATTTCGCGAGATATAGAGACGCGAATATAGGTGCATACACACGCGCCGTCGCGATAGACGCACACATGCGAATCTATGCGCGACAAATGTCCACGCACACACACACACCTATTTTCGCCGGACAGTGCCGTCGCGCTTACAATCCACGTCGCACCACCCGATCGTGATGATTGATCGTCCTGGAGACGTGTGATGAAAAAATTATCATTCGAGCTTCATCAAATAGTGCATCAAAATTAGTGTTAGTTTGATTCTCCCACAGTCGAGGACGACAGGAGGATCAGCGCCAAAGGCTTCTTATGGATTACGGATCAAGTTGACCTGAAGTTGTCCTCAGAAAAGAGGACTCAACAATTATAGATTAAAGTTAGGTTCCTCTGAGCATGGAAGAACCGTCGTGGAAGAAGTGGATTTTCCGAAGGGGGTTGGATATAAAATATAGCAGAGTGATTATAGCATAAGATAAATAGTGTTGGGGAGTGATTCCGAGTGAACTGACAATTGGAGAACGAGTGTCGGAAGCTTTGTGAGAAGTGTGAGACTTGAGGTTTGATTACCTGGAGCTTGGGGATTGTGGTTTTGGGTGGTTTTAGGGACTTTTTTCGGGTCCACGAAGGTCCATTTGTTTGGATCGACAGAGTTGTCGGACCGTCGGCACGAATCGAGTGGACGCGCCGATTGGTGGAGTGTATAATTATTATCAAGAGGCAGAGGGATGACACGTAGAAAGCAGGCTCGACCCAATCGTGCCCACCTCGAGGACGATTTAGTCCAGGGATCTCTCGAGATTTTTCCCCTGAGAACATTCGAAGACGATACCCGTAAGTCTCATGTTGGTTTATGTTTATTCTAGAAGGTGGTGACTTCATAAGTGCTTCTTGAGACAGGGGGTCGGTCTCAGGAGAAAAGTTCCGTTCTGGTTAGAAGTTTTCCCTGAGAAAATGTTTCCCAACAATATTTCACAAGATATTTTCATATTATTGGTTCAGTGCGAATTGTTTTACGCAAGACTCGACAAGAAAAGGAGAAGAAAAAACACAACATAAATATTGAAGAGGGATAATTAACACAGCCCAAACTTACAAGAATTGTTGTTCAGATATTAGAAGAGCGTTATCTAATTACTTCAAAAAAATTTAGCAATTCAAATCTAACATCTCAGATAGACTGGTTTACGCTATTTACGCAATAAACATTCAAATGCGAACGCAAATTTCACTGAAAATATACCGAGAATAAATTCTTTTTTCTCGAAGCTCTCGCTTTTGGACATTAATTGACATGGCCAATGGCCGATCGTTACCCATCAATTATCACGAGTACGTGAAATTTGCCACCAGGAGAGCCTGAGAGTTCATCACGTACGGCCAATGTTTTACACTATTTTAGAATAGTTTAGTAATGGCTACTTCTATTTCAAACCTTTACAAAAAAATTCCATATTAGAGAGTTTGGCTTTTCAAAATAAAGCTTATTTATCCGAGAATCGTCTTTTCCTTTTCACTGAATTGCTTTACAAATTGAATCGATATGGTCGTGAACTTTGAGTGCTCTCTTCAATAAATTGCTTTACAAGCTCTTACGATTCGGTGTAGGTCATTACCACCTAAAGTATAAAGATTATCATCCGAAAACAATGGTCTTTTTCACTTTCCTTTATTTATATACTTTTTTCAAAAGTATACAATTTTATCTAAATAATTCAAAATTTGGATAAAGTCTCTTAAATTCCTTGTCTACTCAGAAATGTCGAGAAAATGCGAATTTATTTATCGTTATCGAATCACATCATCAGTTTCGCGCCGCAAAGAAAATCGTTTCTACTCCCGGAGTCAATAAAAGTCGGATTTCGTTGATAGTGGAATCGTATAGTGGCGCTGATGATAGTAGCGCCTTTCACGCTGAACCGTACCAGCGAGAATGGTCTTCGCATCTATATGAACTTGGCAAGATCTCCACAGGATCTTATCAATGGCGACGCTTACAATCGAAAGTTGTTGTCACATACTATGTTCTATAAATCTTTACACTTGCATCTCAAGATAAAGTTTAGAATTGGAAACCTTTCTTATCAAATATATCGTTATTTATATTTTTATATTGTCATTTAGGGCTAAAAAAGCATTGCTACAAATAAATTAATTATTTTAATCGAAGTGTATAAATTTAGATGCTTTGAGATTGGAGTGTCTTGGACCTGACGGATGCGTGATAGGCGATGAGTTTCGCTGAATTAATTGCGTGGCATGCGATTGAGTCGTTCCGCCAAAGGAATTCATGTCGCTCTTCGACAACGCGGTGCGATAACCTCGAAGAAAGAAATAGATTCCTCTTTTATGTCCGAAAGACTTTTGTACCGGGTTTGCACCTACCTATAAAAAATTTCTTCAGGATAGAAGATATATTTGTCTTCTTACCGAATCATCGAGAGTTTATATTAAACACTTCTCAACCGGTCTTTCGTGATTCTCTAATCGCATTATCGATTAATTAATTAGTACGACCTCTCTCTTACACGTTTCTTGAGATACAATATTTTCAAATTGATCTTCCTTGATAATCAACGTTTCTTTTGATAATTACGATTCTAGACAATTATCGTTCGTTATTTCTCTTTTCAAGAAAAAGCGATTATTTCCAATTACCTTCGACTTGAGAAAGATAACAATTTCTTATGGGCATAATTTTTTGTGTCAACATAAACTTTTAAAAGGTTTTGTTAAGAATAGAAAGACAACTAGAAACCTCATTTACACGAAAAAATGTATAAAAAGTATTTCAAAATATAAATATATTTTCTCTCTTTATACAGTCAAATTTCTAATTTATATTAAAACCAGTTTTAGAGTCCCAACAGTATAAGATCTTGAAATATTATGCTGAGAAGTGATTTTGAATTGTCTCGACATGTTGAGCTATTACAATCAATCTTAGCACGGATATTGCTTGCGTCAGAATTTTTAGCTGTTTAAATCACCTGATAATAACTATAGTTTATATCTGCAGACCGTTTGGTTATCTCAATTATTTCAGTTGGATCACACCGCGATTTCCGAGACGAGTGAATATTCATCCCGAATAATTCCTAACCATAATTTAAAACAATATTCTGAACTCTGTCAATTGCAATCAAATTCTGTTATGGCTGGAACTTAACAAAAATTTAAAAACATGTCTTCTTATTGGACATTGACTCGTATTCTTTGATAAAAGTTGTAACCTCTTTCTAGATGTAATTTGAAACCAAATTTCGAATCTCCATAAACGGCTGATATTTTCAATTTCGGTAAAAGTTTCGACTTTTCGATAAAATTTGAACGCTGGGAAAGATAACGGATGTCAAAATGACATCTTTAACGTTTTAAGAGATATGAATATCTGCTGAGAGAAAAATTCAGTTAACAATTAACCCACATTGGAAGATCCAAGTTTTCAATGTTTCATAACTGCATTTCAGATTTGAGAAAGGTTTTTGAGATTTATATCGGTAACTCTCTAAACACAGGGCACTTTTAAAATAAGAACAGTTTTCCAAATATTTTTTTCAGATTGGTATTTTGTAGTGTATAATTAAATTTGCTGGAACTGGAAAAGCGATAGTAAAAGTATTCACGCTACTATATTATTTGTAACATTCCAGGTATATATTTTGACATCTTGAACTTTACATATTTTCTTTAATTGAGGCTAATTATTTAATAAAATAAGGCCAAGCAATCAAATGTTCATCAAAGGGAAATTAAATTAAAATGTTCAAATATTAGGTATATGGTGATTCTTATATTTCCGTATATAAACAATGTATATATAAATATAAAGTATATAAAGGATAAGCCGAACATTGGTGAATGTAACGTCAATGGCAAACAAAAAGAAATTTTTAAAGTTCTAAAATATAAGGGATCCCAAAAATATGTGAAATGTTTGTTTACTTTTCTCTAATTTATATTTTTATCATTCATTCATTCATTCAGCTTTATTCCGAAATATGAAAGTTATTACCAGTTATGTCGAGGGATACAAATTAAAATACAAAACGTTTTCTTGAACTTTTTCATAGTTTGCGAGGAAAGTTCTTATTTTTTTCAACTTAGTGAGATGTTTTTTCTTCAATTTGACACTAACATCAAACAAAAAAAATTATTCCTTGTAGTCGAATGATAGCCGTTTATGTATCGTCGTAACCACAAAAAATTTTCGTCAAAAGGATTTCTTTGGCCCTTAATGTTATTTTATTCTTATTTGTGATAATGAAATAATTTTGTACTATGGATCGTGCTTTAAAACACATTAATTCCCAACGTGAAATGCAGTATATGAAAAATTAAAACGAGTTGTGAAACATTAAAAACATGGTTGTCAATGTAAATATATCTTATCTTTCTAATATTTGAAATGTAAAATGGAAGCTAAACTAAAATGTATTTTTATCTTTAAAAAGAAACATAAAATATGGAATAATTATTCTTCTGACATATTAAGATAATGAATGAATTATTTCTTATGAAAAACGCCTGGAAAAGTATTGTTAGATTATGACGAAATTTCGAATGTTAAAAGCAATTTAAAACTTTATCTACGTTTTTAAGTGAACATGTTATGTTTGTCCGTGGTTTACTAATGCTTCGAAAAGTTCAAAACATCAAATTCTTTTCTTTTTTCCCCCTCTGGGCGTTCAATTAAAAATATGAGATTTGTCTAATTTGAATGTAGATATATTAGATTAACCAAAATTTAGGAGTTGCAATTTAAATAATAATATAAGCGATTTTGTTGGTATTAAATATAGAGGAGGTAGTTTGATATTTTAGTTTTACTCTCTATATGGCCAAAATTATATTGAAATTAATTAAAAACTTTAATTTTATGTTTTGCTAAAAAGTGTACCTGACTCAAATTACTTGCCATGATGCCTAACATAACGCAGTGTTTGCCAATCTTATAATAACAAATAAAAAAAGGTCTTTATAATTGTAGAACAACATAATTACGAATTTAAAATAATGTCCCACAATCAGAAAAATATTTCTGCTAATAATGTTTTTGATGCTGAGAAAAGTTGATTATTGTTTAAGCATGTATTTCTATAACTACAGAAATTTAAGTATCGTGTCCGTACAAGTGAACACCTTTTATGCCAAATATAATTAATTTTACTTGAAACAAAAGCACTAAAGCACCCACAAAACTTTAAAATATGGATAGGATAAAATAAAATTATAAGTTTACTGCAAAATACTTTATTGTTCATTGCTTTGTGCCGCTTTAATGCAAACATACAAAAAATAAAAAATGATTTAACAAAACTTTTTAGAATAAATATTAAACAGTCACTTTAAATTTATTCTTTTCTCGAGTCATCACTCAATACATAAATAGTTTCAACTATGTTTCCTAAACTCTTTCAGAATGTGTCAATTTTTAGAAACAAGAGTGTTCCTTATTAGGTGCTGTGTCATATTTGAAATTGTAACCCTGTCAAATTTGAATTCATTAAATTAACCAGAAAGTATTTGTATGGAAGGAATAAGTGTGAAATTGATATTCAAGGTTTGAAGCAAAGTTTGAAGAAAAATGGCAGTAATTATGTGTTTCGTGCTAACCGGATGGTATTGATCGCAAATATTGGTAAATACAGTTTCGTGCAGTCACGTTGTTGACAGCCGTGTTACGCGGAGGGTTGAACCTCATGTCATGTGCGAAGTGACGTGAGACAAGTAACTAAGGACCGGCTAACATCTGACTTACAATGTTCGCATATTAATAGCTCCTAATATACGCGACCACCCGTTGCTTTACGCCAGACGCCGTTTGTTGCCTGGACAATAACGCTATTAAGTTTCACGTTGACACTTTCAAGATGAACCGAAACCGCAATGCATGAATGAACGTAAATTCCACAATAAACGACAAACCCACTTTCTACCCAATTTACGGTACTACGAAATCTAAACAATTCATTTTCGTCATTACTATAATATTGAATGGCTATTAGCATCATCTGCAACTTTGGGTTTCATGATTAATTATTTTTCTCGGAATAACAATTTTTAAGATTAGTTGTTTTTTTCTTTTTTACAAATCTTAAACTTTATTTTAAATTTGATTTGGTGCAGTTAGGTTGTGTAAAGAAACTCGTGAAGAATTTGACGCTGCAGAAGTTTGTGAAAATTTCTGTAAGGGAATATATTTTCTTGTACCGAAACAATATTTAGGCAAATTTTCATATAAATGCAATATATTTTTTCATCCTGTAGAATGATTTTTGTAAGATGTTTCGTTTTTTTGTGGAGGAAAGTGGCTCATAGTGTTTCATGATAAACCAATTGAAGAATTTTGTATCTCGCTATGTACTCCGGTTAAGAAGAAATCTGGTTGTCTTCCAATTAAGTATCATCAAGCAGATTTATTTAAAGTTGCCTCATAAGTTTAAATTATTTTATTAGTTTGAAAATGAGTAGAAAATTTTTAAACAGTACTCTTTCTCTAAAGGTTTCCTTACAAGGATGCGACAAATATTTTCTTATAAATTAAATTATTGTTTGTGCTTTATATAGTACCGAAGTGGGTCAGATAGAGATTATATATTTCAAGCATCAATACCTAATTTAAATTAATTATTAAACCTTATTGCAAAAAAAAAAGAAACTAGCCTCTTAGCCCCATTTTACTTTTCTTTCAAAGTAGTAAAAAAGTAACACTTTTTCAACATTTCATACACAAAAAGGATAGACATTGATGAAAAAGAAATTACTAACAGAAAAATGTTTCAAAAAAAAAATATCATGATACGCAGGGAAAATAATGTTTCATAAGAAACTTATTTTGTTCACAATAAGCCTAATTCTGGTTGAAAATAATACCCATTGAAGCTTTCACACTCAGAAAAACATTTATCTGGAAGTAAAGAATAATTTTTTTATCTAAACAAAAATAACTTTGAAATAAAGAAAATCATTCAGGTGAAAAAAAATTTTCGTTGAATTTTACAGCCTTCATTTAAGAATTCTTCAATTGTTGTAGTTGGGTGCAAAAACAGTTTATGAAGAAAAAATGTATGTTAAATGTACATATCTACCGAGGGAAAGTGTAAAGGATGAAGGTCACAATTATTTTAAATTTTACTTTAAATTTAAGGGTTTTTTTCTGTTTTGAGGCTTTTTATACCTGCAGTTTAAAAAATGACAGGTTATTATAAATTCTTATTATAAATTTTTACGAGTTCTAAAATAGTTATGTTTATTTTCGATTTTTATTTTTAAAGGTAAAATGTTTTTTTCAAAAAATGCTTCTAATTAATGGGAAGCCTATGAAAACCTCATCAAAACTGTAGTGGAAATTTCTTATTATTTGTATTAAGAAAGTTATTCATTACCAAATCAAATAGTAGTTGAGAAATGTAATGAATTACAATTTTTATAATTTTATATTGAAATACTTTAAATTTAGAATATTTCTTCAATTCGAATGCCTTAATTTTTGATTTACGTATGCTATACTTAAAATAAATAATTATTCAGGTTTGAACATTTTTAGTTTTTAATATTAACGGCCTGAACAATTTTTGTTCACCGAAAAAATATCAGAAATATGGGAAAAAGAGGAATAGGGACTTACTCTGATCCTTGTGTAATTAAAAATTGTTCTTCGTAAAAGGCGTAAGATTTTCTTAACTCTATAAATGGTAGTGTTCAGAAAACTTGTGTAATTCGTAAAATAAGTAGGAAGAAAGAATTGAGTCAAAAAATGATCAAAAAGTGGAAATCGTCTTCAATTAGAAGTTTCTGCTAAATTGGAAAACTCTTCAATCTTTATAAACGAAATTCGACTTTTGTTTGTACTTTCAGTTATTGCTGCCGTACAGCACAGTGGGTGCAAGTACATAATTAAATGTTGCAATTTTAGCAATTTTTTAAAAAATAGAGGAAAAGGATAAATAGAGACTTACTCTGATCCTTCTGTAATTACAAA
>NC_046665.1:98595490-98596256 GCF_010883055.1 Belonocnema kinseyi | reverse complement strand
GCAAATCCTCTTAAATTAAAAGTTTCTGCTAAATTGGAAAACTTTTCAGTCTTTAAAAGGAAAATGCTACTTTTCTTGGTACTTTCAGGTCTCGCTGCCGTATAGCACAGTGGCTGCAAGTACACAATTATATATTACAATTTTACTTCTAATATAATTATATTCCGGCTTAAGGATCAAAATATAAGTATGAATCTTTCTCGCTAATAAGTATAATAATAAAATGTTTAAGCAGATAAAAAAAAGTTGAAAATCCTTGTTCCACAAAATCAGTTTTATAATATAACGGAGAAAAATGATGGACGCAGAGCTCGCTAAATGCTGCCAGGCTCGAGCACTTCTTACATATTCATTTGCGCTCCTTTACAGGCAATAAACGCAAACTCCGCCGTCTCATGCACCTGCAACGTTCGTTGCACCGGGTTCTCAGTAATAATCCAACACTATCGAATAATTCTTATTAATATATACATATACTCATGTCCTCTTTAACGTTTCCGTAATCGAGGATAAGTATTTCAATTTGAGATAAAAGCAGAAGAACCTTCAGATTTATTATAATCGGTCGGATAAAAGAAAATCATTTAAATTTGCAGCGAGATGCAAGCTCAGATTTCATTCAGGTATCTCCAGTCAGTAACTTTGAAATGGGAATGCAAATTATTTTCAGCTATTACTTATTATTTCGAATAAACATCTAGATTTTATTTCTTATTTTATGGCGATATTAAAATTATCTTAATTAGTTGTTAATTAATTCAATAAA
>NC_046665.1:98556959-98595480 GCF_010883055.1 Belonocnema kinseyi | reverse complement strand
AAGAAGGGTTAACACCGATTGTGGCATAACACATGGAAAATATAAGTGTGGAAAACAATTTTTTGAGTCACTCGTAAGAATTGAAAATAGTGATTTTCTTTTACAAGTAAAGTCTATTTTGAAGTTTTCCAGAAACTTCTGCTATTCTCGTTTTTTTCCTCTGAATTCAAACTGAATGAAGAGAACCCAATAAGAATATCCAACTACTTTTCATTGAAATTTAATCTACTATTTTTTTTTTTGTTTTTGGTTCAGAATTTATGTCTTTTATATGAAAATTCTACTATTGAATTAAAAATTTAACTATTCTGTTGCACATTAGTTTGCCCTTTATTAAAAGTTAATATTCTCAATTGAGAATGTAACTTTTTTATTTTTGCGTGAACATTGACCATTCTTAGTTGAAAATTTTAGCTATTACATTTTTTATTGAGAATTAATTTTTTTTTTGATTAAAGGTTAACTTACTTTGTTGAAAATTCGTTCTTCATTTGGTTAGAAACTAATTTTTCTTACTGAAAATTTAACTATTCAGTTATTGGTTAAAAATTCTGGAGTTTAAGTTAAAATGTTTAAAAATTGGTAAAAAATTGATGTATTTTGTTATAAGTTTGTCTTTTTTGGTAGATAATTAATCTTCTTGGTTACAAGTTTAACTACTCGGTTAAAGGTTGTGTCACATTGGTAAATATTTATTTTATTGTTTGAAAATTAAACTATTTCGTTGAAAATCCTTTTTTTAATTCAAATTAATTTTCTTAACTGAACATTTAATTTCTCCATTATTAGTTCAAAATGGCTAGTTTTTAGTTTAAAAAATCATCAATTTGCTTAAAAGTTCATTTATTTCTTGTTAAATTAATTTTTTTTAGTTTAAACTATCTTCTTGACGAAGAAACAATTTGTTTATTGTGAAAATATATTTAATTTTTGGCTGAAAATTGATAGCTCTTAATTTCAAATTCAACTATTTGGTTAGAAAATAACTTTTCGGTTGAAAAGTCATATTTCCAAAATTCGCTTGCAATTTTTTTCTCTCTTGGCTAAAAATTCTTTTCTGGTTAAAAATTACACTGTTTAGTTAAAAATTAATCTTTTTCTTTGATAATTCATATTTCTTTCAAGTTCAATTAACTTTTATTGAAAATAAAATTTTTTTTTAATTTTGATTTTTTGGTTGAAAATCCAACCAATTGGTTGAAACTCGAACTTATTGTTACAAACTTATCTTTTTAGTTAAGAATAATCATTTTAGTTTAAATTTTAATTATTCATGAAAATTTTATCATTTGATTGAAACTTCTATTATTTTGTACAAAATTTGACTATTTCGTCGAAAATTTAATTATTTTGTTGAAAATTTAACGGCTCGGTTGAATATTATTCTTTTTAAATAGTAAATTCGTCCTTTTAGATTGAAAATTCCAATATCTTTTAGAAAAATCGTCTTTTTGGCTTGAAAAATCAAATTTTCGTTTAAAATTTATTCATTTTTGTTTAAAAATTAAATCATTTGGTTAAAAATTTAACATTTTGATAAAAGTTCATCTTGGTGGGTAAAAAATTCAACTATGTGGTTACAAATTAAACTATTTTCTTAGGATTTTTAATTAATTTATTAAAAGTTCAAATATATTATTAAAAAGTAATCTTTTTGTTCGGAAATTCAACTGCCTTGTTGAAAAATTCGTCTTTTGTGGTAGAAATTTTCTGTTATTTAGATTGAAAATTGATCTTTATTGCAAGAAAAGTTCTTGGATTAAAATTCAAATGTTTCACAAAAAAAATCAAGTATTATTTGGTTCAAAAATCATCTTTCTAGGTAGAACTTCATCTTTTCTTGTTTAAAATTTAACTGTTTTATAAATCATTCGAATTTTTAGTTGGGAAACTGAAATCTTTAGATTACAATTAATTTCTTTATGTAGAAAATTACTAGAATAGAAATCTGAAGCGTTTCATATTGAATTCAATATGGTGCCTGTAAATAATTTTATTTTTAAGAATTGAATCGTCTATTTTTTCAAAAATTTTCGTTTAACAACATCACTTTATTTCCCTTATTTTGAGAGATAGCTGTTTCGTGATTTATTTCAGGCATTTATTAAATAAAATAAAAGAAAAATGGTAATTATTGCTATTTATTTTATCATTCTTTTTTCTATTTTTATTAATTAGTTCTTTGTCCCGTTTTCTATACTCAAATAAATTATATCACAAACAAGATAAAATTAAAGGGTTACAATTCTAATTTTAGAGGATTAAAGAATTTCAATTTTTTCATAAACTCAATATTTCCCCTTTTTCTGTCAAGTCAATTAAAATTAAAATAACTTTCATAAATAAATTGCGGTCTCATTTTCCATGTCCCAACTGCAACAGTTTCATGAAACATTTCTGCGATGTGCCAAATTTCAAGACAAGCGAGAAACAGCTAGTTTTCTATTGATCAATGCCAAATGAGATATTTCAAAACAAAGATTGTAAAAATTCTCATTTTTTATAATTATTCTAAAAATGGGGTTTAAGAGGAGAATTTATCATTTATGTTAAGAATTATTGAAAGGCAATGCATTCGCGAGAGTCACGGACGCGAATGGCAAGAATATAAAGAAGTGAATGAAAAAAGAGAAGACGTGGAAAAGAGATAGACGGAGTGTGGAATCTGGAAAAAAGCATCGTTGCTGACTTACCGGTTTCTTGGCCTTTGTCGCGAATATTTTCGGTCGGCCCGCGTGGATGCGGGAAACGCGTGGGTGTCTCTTTGCGACAGCCATGTCTGCCAACCCCAACCTATTACTGATATCCATCTCTTTTCTCATTCTTTTCTCTATTTTCCACTCTTTCATTCGATTTTCATACCATTTAATTGCTTTACCAAGTTTACTTCTTCCCTGTTTTTGAAATTATTAATTATTAATTATTAATTATTAATTAGTAATTAATTATTGTTTGTTTTTCTTTCGAAAAATTCAGTTGGATTTATCTCTGGTACTAAAAAGTATTAAAAGTGTCATAAATGATACCTTATTACAAACAAGAAAAGGGTAATAAGAAATAACTATCAGGTAAAAGTATCTTTAGATTTTTTTAGGATTAACAAATTAAAAACTCTGATCAAGGATTTGAAACTTGGAATAAATCATTTTTTTAAAAAGTACCATCTATAGTGTGAGAATCTTTATTACAATGTTTGTCTCAAACTGTACAAATAATTGCTTTTCATATTTTGTTCTGGATGATTATAATACAGTTTCTTAATTTATATAACATCATTGTGTTAAATTAAGGCACCTAGAAAAATTTTTATAATTCATAGAGCAGTGATAATTATATTCCTCATTTTTAAAGTAATTACAAATTTTGAAAAACGCTGTTATTTTTTAGATTTTCATAAGATTTTTTATAGAATTTAAACATGCCCCTGAGCTTGTTTTACAAAATAATTTACTGAATTGAACACTATTTCAGACAAACTATTTTCTTATTACTCATACAAACACTCGTTTGGATGATTGAAAAATTGATTGCTTAAAGAAAATGAATTAGTTTTCACCAAATATGTGAAAATTCAAATGTTGTCAGTCATAACATTTTTGGGGAAATCCATAATATTCCGAATTATAATATTGTTATAAGATTATCTTCTGTATTTAATAAATAAAGCCGAAAATGTAAATCAAAAAATTCTGAAAATTGAAATATAAAATGACTAAAAGCATTAAAAAATTTTTTATTGAAATTAGAATTGATATAATAAAATATCCATAATTTACAAAATGATACTTAATGATCAACTAAGTCGATGAGTGTAGAATGTAGATTTTAAACAGCATTTAATATTCAAAAGTCCACGGATACAAATACAAATGGGTAATTTAAATCCAATCGTGGGCGCGCAATTATTCAAAAAAGTAATGTTTAAAAATAAATATTTGCAATAAAAGAAATGATTGCAGATTCAGATTGTTAAGCATAAGAGTTCTTTATGAAAACATGTAGGTAATTAATTCAAAATACTAATGTATGGACGCGTAAAATAATTAATTTGATTTAATTCATAGTTAAGATGCTACATGTGCTAATAAATTAAAATTAATTATTTTATGTACATTTGTGCTTTGGAATAATTACTATTTATTCTAAGTTAAATTATCTGCAGAATATTTTTCTATCCTTTTTATTGTTTTAGTGTATCTCGATTTTTTAAAAAAATAACTTTATTTTTGTGTATGTATGTATTTTTTTTAGAAATTTTTATGATACAATTTCTTGATAGGTTCGATAAGGGTCAGCATCGAGTTTGATACCAATTTTAAATCCAATCTTATTTTTTCTTGAACCTTATGCACCCAAATTTTTTTCCTACATATAAGTCAAAATTGAAGAAAGAAATTTATTTTGTGTCAAAATCTAGTTCATATTGATTGAACTTGACTGTTATAAAAGTTACCTTTTGTCTTATGTCAAAAAGAATGTTTTACGCCAAATTACACCTTACAAAATGATAATATTGTTTTTCTTAACTATGGTCAGTAACCTTTTAAATTGATATCCTAGTCGTTTATTAGTGTTTAATGATAGGGGTTTAAATTATTCGACTAGACGATTCGTTTTTCTGTGCCAAGAATAAAGAAACTCGATAAATTAATGAAAATTACGTAGTTTTCACAGAAAATACCACCAAAAACGTTTTTGTTTGAGAACAATTAAAGTCTTAAAGAAGAATCTAACGCAATGCCTCCTTTCTAATTTTAATATTAGCATAATTATTTCTTCATATAAATAAGAAAATACTCTCGTGAAAATGAAATTTCGCTGGCTTAACAGTCAAAGCTTCCTACAAAATTTGTTAAAACTAATCAAATACATTATAGATATCTCATTTTCAATTATATGAATGCACGTTATTGGGAATGTATAACCTTTTATTTTGATAGTCGTACACCATGGTGTACCATGGTGTGCCAAAATATCATGGAGTACCAAAATTGTGTACCATGAGCTTTCTGAAAATTAAAAAAAAAAACTAGCTTTCCACTGATTTACTTATTCCAAAAAGACATGAATAAATTCAGATTGTCAACAATTCAATTACATGCAATGACTATGAAATTAGTACCAGTAGCTAAGAAAATATTTCTTGCAACTAATAAAATAACAGTAACATATCTTACAAACTAAATAGTTGTCTCAACTAACAATTTTTTTCAGTGTAAAGTCGGAATATAATTTTGGTCATCCGTGTCGCTACTTTATTTTTTTATCGAAAGAACCTCTTTGAAGAAATCTTAAGGTTTTGGACAATTGCCAATATGTCGATGGGTGTAAATAAGAATATGCCATAATTTAATTCTGACGTTAAAGAGATGTAGACGTTCTTTTTCTTTATAAGAAAACAAATTATTGAAGAAATAAAAAAATATATTATATTATAAGAAACGTCTACATCTTTCTAATATCACAACCAAATGATGACATCAATTCATCATTTCCGACGAAAGATTTTCTGCAACAAATATTAACTTCACAGGATAAACTTTACACAAATATCGGTTGAACTTTCTTTTGTTTTTCCATGACAAACACATATTTTTTCAAAGACGCAAAGTTGGCTAAACAAAACTTTATCGCTCCAAAAAGTTTCCTGCAGTAAATTTTATTCTTAGTTTTTTCTGTGATAGTCTTATTTGCACCCATCGATCTATAGTCTGAGAAAGATCATTATACAGAGCCAACATTCTTCGCAGAATCCAAATCACAAACAATTAGGAAAATCTTCTACTTTGAAATTCAAAATTGCTACATACCTAATTCCAAATTCCCTAGAATTTCAAGTGAGTGAAGATGAATGTATAATCTTATTTGGGAGGATGTAATAGGCTTGGGTAACAAAGCCACGATTGCTTTTCAAATCGAGTCGTACATTGTACGAGGTAACAGAATAATGTTGCAAATTAAGACTTAGATGAGAGAAAATCTGAAAAGGTGAACACTAATGGATTTTCAGTGGATGTCGATAGGGACTAGGGAGCATATCTTTATGCCTAGCACTTGCAAGAGGCTGATGAGATTTCGATCGACCGTCAACTTCTGAATGGTCCCTATATAGAATGGATGTTACACAGGTGATTCGAGCGAGATCCGAAGTGATTTGCGCAAAAGTCAGAAGAAATCGACCGTTATGGAGTCTCTTCAGTCGAGGTAAAGTCGCAGAGTCACGTTCCAGGCTTCGAGTTCGCTCTATGAAAACCCGAAGGCGTCAGAGACTGCTCGTCTGTACCGACACCTGTTCCATAAAAAATTAAACGATATCGTTGACTAGAATCGCCGAGCATTGGTTTCATTCAGCCACTACACGAGATATTCGAGTAATACGTTTAGAGTTGAAGAGAAACGATATACATTTGCGAGAGTCTGATGTGAGTCGAATTAACATTTATCTCAAGAGGCAACCTGAATTATATTTCTCGGTTATTTATTTATATGATTAGCACTTATTTCACCCAGAAACTAAGGAGCCGTCTATAAACTACGCTGCCAATTTTTGGCTAATATTAACGTTTCTCACGTTTATTTCTATACGTTTCTTCGCGTTTCTAGTCAGTGGAATTTTAGACGGGAAAAGAAGAATTGAAGAAATTTGTTGAATTTCCGACAAAATAATTAACATTTGGAACCGAATAGTTGAATTTTTAAACTACAAAGATGCATTCTCATCCAAGAAGATTAATTTTCTACCAAAAGAAAGTATTTCTGAACAAAAAATATGATGATTGATGTTGAAACCAAGCAAGACTTTAATTTTAAATCAAGAAGAAAGAAAGATTAGTTTTCTACCATGAAGGATGAATTTTCAATCCAAAAAAGATGAATGTAACAAAATAGTCGAATTTTTAAAGAAATCATTTAATTTTTAGAAAATTAGTTGAGTTTTTAAATTAGCTACGAATTTCTAACCTGAAAATCTAAATTTTCAATAAAAATGTTAATTTTCTACCAATACTAGTTAAATTTTCTACCAAATAGTTACATTTTCAACTCAGCAGTTCTATTTTTCACTAGATAGTTGAATTTTACACAAAAATAGTTGAATTTTTTACCACGCCAAAAAAGAGATTATTTAAAAATTTTTAATTTTCAACAATGCAGGTGATTTTCAACGTAATAGTTTAAATTTCTACAAAAACTGTTGAATTTTCAACTCAAAAATACGCATTATATACAAAAAAGTTGAATTTTCAATGAAACATACGAAAGTTGATTTTCAAAAAAAAAATTCAAATGAGAAATAAGAAACAATTGAATTAAAAAAAATAAAATAAAATTGCAGCAAAATAGTTGAATTCTCGACCAAAAATAGATTAATTTTCAACCAAATAGTTGCATTTTGAACCATAAAAGATAAATTTTTAACCTCAAAAATTAATTTTCCGCCAAGAAAGAAGAATTAAAAAAAAAATACATAAATTTTTAGCCATATAGTTAAAGTTTCAACCAAAAAAGATCAATTTTCAAGGAAAAATATAAATTTGCAACAAAAAATGGAATATTCACATTTTCAGTTTAAAAAAATTAGTTTTGAAACTACCAAATCGAATTTTTAACAAACTAGTTAAATTTTAAACTAGAGAGGTGAATTTTCAACAACAAAATATGAATATTTAAGAATAAACAATATATTTTTATCAAAGTAGTTCAACTTTTAATCAAGTAGTTCAGTTATCAATCAATAATGATGGTTTTCTAAACGAAAAATGTAATAGTTGATATTTTATTCATAAAGTATTTTTATCAAAATAAAAAACAGTTACAGTTATTTTTAAAAATATACATTTTCAACAACAAAAAGATGAAATTTTAGCCAAATAGTTAAATTTTCAACTAGAAGAAATCCTTTTGCAACCACAATTGGAATAGTTACATCCGCAGTTAAAAAAATTAATTCCTAATCTGTAAAATCCAATTTTTAATAAACTTTTCAAATCTTCAACCAGATAGATGAATTCTCAACAAAAAGGTTGAATTTTAGACTAAAAAAAAATACTTTTTTAACAAAGTTGTTCAACTTTGTTCAACGAATTTTCAATCAAATAATTAAATTTTTAACGAAAAAGGAAATGAGTTTTCAACAGAATATTTAATAATCAACTAAAAAAATGAATTTTTATTAAATTAGTTTAACTTTGTATCGAGTAGTAGTATTTCTGACCAAAAAGACGACAATTTAACCAAATTGTTACATATTCATCAAAATAATTTTTATTTTGAACCAAATAAAATTTTTAACTAAACGAGATTAATTCCGAAATAGAAATATAATAGAGGACTTTTAAAAAAAAAAAGAATCATTTTTAATCAAAAGTTGTTGGCCTTTTCATTCAATTCTATTAATTTAGTTCGCATTTAGCGAAAAAATGCAAAAAGGGAAAAATAGTGGAATAGGGTTTTTTAGAAAGTCAATAAACTTGTGACTTCAAATTAGATATTGATAAAACTAATTTTGCAATAATTTAGTAAATATCAGGTAATTAGTTTATTTCACTTTCATATGGGAATCGAGTCTCTTTCCTTCGAGTTCCGTCGGAAGAATTCGCGCAGCACATTTTGTTATTCATGAATAAAATTCAACTTAAAAAAAGAAGGAAATTCATGAATATTTATTTATAAATTAACTAAAAATATATGAATAAAAAACGCTAGAAAATTTAAAGACTGCTTTTAGGAAAGTTTAAGCAGGATTAGAATATACACTGTCAAATTTAATGATATACCATCTCGTTAAAACAGAAAACTATTTGCAGAACACTGAAAAGGTGACGAATACAAAGAAAATTACAAATAATTATCGAAAAACTTATAAAAGCTCATATCTTTAAAAAACAAAACAGGGAACTACTTAAGGCAAAACTACTACCTCAGGTTGATAAGTTTGTTAAACATAAATAAATAGTACTTGTCTTATTTAAATGGTATATATTACAGATAACTATAACGATATACAAAACGGAAGTAGGTTTTGTTTCAAACCAGTATTTATTTGATAATTAAATAAACATAGTTTGATAGCAATTGTTGTAGATCCAATTTTCCAACTATTTTTTTTAAATGAATACAAATTTTGCTTTAAACCAAAAGGAATGGAAAATGACCAATAATATATGCGAGCCAATTAAAAACATATAATATAAATGAAAAAACATGGACGTTGAATATGGATTTGAAGTAATTTGAAGACATATCACAATGGCGGATCGTTTTATCCTCGCTGGAACAATGACAGCGAACGGTCACGGACTATGGAGAAGGATCGTAGTTTCTGCAAAGTACCGAGCGAGTTTGACCGAACCGCTAATTGGGCAAAGCGGCGTGTGCACAGAGGGAGTCGAGTAATTTGTTGCCAATTTCACGTTGATGCTTCTGCACTCGCGATATATCGATGGCTTCTCGCGAGTATCAAGCGAAGCAAGACAGAAAATAGGAAATCAGAAGAAGTAGAATAAAGAAAGAGAATTTCGCGCCATGCGCGAAAGAACCCGAACCTCAAGTGGAATCTCCATTTCCGCCTCCTTGATAACCACAAAAACAGAATGATGGATGGAATCTGATAGCCCAGAGCTTATTTGAATGAAATATGGAACCGGTTTGCAAAACTCGAGTCCAATTTGGAAGTCAGATAAAGATCACTTTTTTAATTCTCATATTTAAATTATAGTTCTTAATCGCTCGATTAGGGCACTAGATTCTATATGTCTCGGCTATTGCTAAATCGCCTAATTTTTACATATTTGAAATCATTGCATATTGACATCATATTGAAAGCATTACATATTTAAATAAAGTTTTTAAAAAATGTTTGTAGTTTATCCAATTAAATTGTGTGGACAAGCTGCGGTCTCTGCTTTATTGTCGGTCGTGATCTATATAGTCGTATCCCGATGAAAATGAAGCTGCTGACAAGCTGGTTCTGGATAAAGGCAATATAGAAAGGAGCATTAAAGTAAAAACTGTCGCAGCGACAGTGAAATATCGAAGCTCACTTTTTCACCTTCTTGTGCGTCAGGTGTCGCAGTAGTTTCCATGAAAATTCAAGAATTTCTTTGCCGTACATTCTGTCCTATGGATAGGCTGGGCAGGATCATCTCGAGATCAAGAAGTCTCCTCCAGCAATGATCTACGTGACAGATTCCGACTTGTTGGCAAGACCAGCGGTGCCTTACGCGTTATACGGATCGATGAGTTTTCTTGTCATTTCAAGACCTGCTCAAAAGTATGGTCAGAGCCTCGGACCAATTAGGCATGGCTCTATCCTTCTGAGAAAATTATTTTTATACTTATAAAGAATGTGGTTATAAAATTTGCTATTTTCAACCGATCGCCTATCTAAAAAGAGTATTTGGGTCAAAGACAAATACATTCGCGATTACTCAACTTTAGTTGCTGTAATAAAAAGAGTAATTAGATTGAAATTGCATATAAATTTGGAACACCGGTTGAGATAGAACTTTTTAATGTTGTTTCGAGATAGAACCTTGTTAGTTGAACGCGTTATGTTTTGACGGAGGTCAATGATCTGAAATGTGAAGAAAGGGGTGAAAAACGATGAAGGAGCAATTGGCGATTCTGGGAGACCAAATGGGGCACAACAATCTGAGACTCCCGGGCGGCCTCTTACATGTTACCGACTGTGGGTACAATTACGCGATATTATTTATATTGACGCGTTCCGCCGTTTCGTCATTCCGCTTCTTCCGTCATTATGTCACAAGGCAACCGCACACACATGCAATATACATGCGTAGCTCTCGCGTGGATGCTAAAAGCGCTCGAGATCGGGAGACTCGGGACTCCTCTCTTGAGACGCTTTGAGAGCAAAACATGCCATGGAGCATTCCTTCGCGGAAGAGGGAAGGTCGCCAATTATTGCTGAAGCGAGCCGCGAAGGCGGCCTTAATACAACTCCCTCTATGACGGGTCATATTCGCCTTTTTTTGCGATTATCGCAAACCTTAGGATCGCCAAGATCTTCCACAATCCGAACTTCTGCTCCCACGACCTCAAAACATTGTTTATCCTCGGTCACATAATTCTGGGTTTGGCTGCTTCAGACACAAGCGAAAATTATTCATAGAGAGATTCATGAATCGCAGAGCCCATATTCGGTGCTAAAATTGAGAAATTCTATTTGAAAATATAATTGTTCAATAATTTTGCAACACTGGAGAGGAATTGCAAATTTGTAAGGATTGCGATAATTTTAGATGTTGTACGACCTTGGAACATTTCCGATCATGAGAGCGAATATCCGGAGATAAAATTGCAGTTTTGCAGTCGATAGCTCAATTTGAATGCACTTAAACAACGAAATGAGACTCATGCAGGCAGAAAATACAATCGTTTTATATGCTGTTTTATCTGAATCGAATCTACCTACGACAACGCGACCATAATGTCGCACATGTAAGTGGATATGCCTGGGACTATAGAATCTCAGCCCTCATCCTCTGTTCTTTTTAGTAGAACCTCCAAGCGACGACATTCGTCGTCATAACTTTCATTTAGAGTTTAGAACACATGCTTTTCAACAACCAAAAAGAACTGCCGCAAAAGACATCCCCCATTGCTTCATAAATTGAAAATGAATGTGCAAAGAGGTAAAACAAAACATGACAATGTCCAGAATAGATATTATTTTATTAGTGATGATTTTACTGAAAAGTAGGATACTTTTCCTATTATTTATACCTCATGATACCTTAATTAATTAATTACGAGTTTCTGATCTTGGAAACGTCTTGATCAGATGATGAAATTTGTTATGAAAGTTGCTTGTCAGGCGAAAATTTATTGAGAATCGCAGAGATCTGGAAGCGTGCACGCAAAGTTGAAAGTGGGTAGAGATAGGCGTCAGCGTCGGTTGGCAATAAGCCCGGGGGTACGTTTGGAGGTGCGGTATTAAAGCTGGTTATTAGGTAAATACGCCCCTGGTGTCGCGGTGGTCGCGAGGCAGCGGTAGATAACCCTTTCGCACTAGAAGCGCGGGTGTCAAATAATATGAAGCAACCCTTAAACGACTGCTTTTGATGTGTCGTCGCTTGGACGCACATTTTAACACGCACCACTCAGCCCGGCCAATTTAAACGCACCCCCGCTCTTCAGAACAACCCTCCTCTTCCTCTGACTCTCGTCGTATCCGCTGATTCCTCTTCTCGCTTTCCCCTCTCTATTTCCACGTTTCCACCCCCCAATTCACCCTAGAACCGTCAACGCTAATCCGAACGCACCCGCGCAAACTCACGTCATAATCATCATCCCTTTTCGGCAGGTCCTTCCCTCTAATTTCAAATCTCACGGAGAATTGAATATGTACATGAAACGCGATAATTGGGACATAGAACATTTATCAGACCTAGCTCATTGCAGTAGATTAGAATAGGGTAATGAACCAATAGTGAACCACCCTTAGCAGTAGGCATCTCTCTAATTTTCGCCTGAGAATATTAAATAAGAAAAAAGTTTAAACTTTTCTCTTACATGAATGTGCTTGTAATTTTTAAATGAAAGTGTATCTCAGAAATTAATAAAATTTTATTTATATGGAGAATAAACGAGTGACAAATCATTTTGCAATTATTTCAACTTCTTACTCACAAAGCGCTGGAGATCTGCCAAATTCTGATGAAGAGTGTTTAATGAGTCGAGTACAGGTCGTCTCCAAATCTTTGTTAAGCATTCCTCAGACAGAATAATAATAGGAAGGTCTCATTCTATAAATACAAATTTATGATGTCTTCCTATTTAACAAGTTTCTCACTAAAAATATTCTTTACAAATTAATATAATATTTATCTCTAAAAACAAAGGATTCACACCAACAGTACTAATTCTTCTTCCTACAAAAATAAGTTCAAATAATGATTAGTCCATGTAAAATAATTAGCATTGTTGAAATAATTACGACCACCTTTATAGAAATTATACAACAGAAAATTGTTGTCAGCATAACATCAAAAACAATTCTAATTGCTTTAATTATTTATAATTATTTCACAGAAAATTATATAAGGCATCAAGCAATTTGAAGAATTTTGAATGTCCAATTCCTAGTGATCTCGTTGAGGAAATATTCTTGCCATGTGGAGCGAGTCGTCAAGACACGAAATTGGTAGTTTGCCAAACGCTAACGAGGAATCGATACGATTCTAAGCCCGCATTTCGGACAATTGCCAATGCGTGCTGAACGTTGATGCAGTTTCAGTTATCGATATTATCAACCCCGATATGGTTTATCAGCGAATGGGCTTGAAAGAGTATATTTACACACACGTTTTACACACTCAATCCTCACTTCTCGGGCATTGAAAATGTCTTCATTTGGCACTGGTCCAATTGGTCTTTTGCCCTTCACCCATGCCAGTGAACGATGTAGGAAATTGGTTTCCCTGTCTGTACCAAAAGTTCGCAGCACCCTGGAAAATACCCGGTTCGATCAGTTTTTGCGAATCTCGATTCAACGAGGCTCAATTTCTCTGGCGAAATCCTTCAACTGCAAATACACTCATCAAAAACGTTCCGAAAAAACTCTTAATGACAAAGAAATATTGAAGCGGCAAAAATTATTTAACGACAATTAATTTTTGTAAATTACAAGTTTGTGAAATGCAACAAACCAAAGATTCAAAAAACATGGATAGCACAAGAATGGAATTATTTAGTCAATCTATCTGAAAAGCAATTACTCTATTTCAAATATATTTCTTGATTGCATTTAATAGAAACTTTAATTGCAGAAATAAATGTGGAAATATTAGAGTAAACATTTAGCATTAAATGTCATTGAGTTTATTGAGGGAAAGTAGGACTGACAATTCTGTATAATAACGCAAAACATTAAATCCAGTGTGGCAGGAATCAAACCGTGCGCGACTCGTTGAATTTTCTTACTTTCAATCCGCTTATTAACCGCGTTATTTAAGAAATTTCCTACCATTCCCAAATGGCTTTGCCTACTAAGTAAAGTCGTAGGGAATGCTCACGTCGATTATTATGAAACCGTTAACTCCGTGCCTTGCAGTTCTTAATTGCTCGGTAACATTTCAAATAATAAGACCCTATTAATATTTGGACGATTGCAGCGCAATTAGACTACTTTTAATGATGCTTAAGAATCGTGCATGCTGCGAGTTCCGCTTTCTCTTAAATAATTGCATTAGCAGACAAATCCCACAATTCTCGCTCTACTCTCGATATGCCCACGCGCGAATTTGTATGTGGGATGATAATGATAATTTTCTTATAGATCCATTTCTCAGAATTGGTAACCTTGAAATTCACATATTTCGGTGGTGAGTCTGCACACAAGAAACTAAAATACCATTTTCTAAGGCAAAGAAAATTTGATTGATACGTGTCAAAATGGCATAAATTAATTAGAACACACAATGTTTGTGGCATGAGGCTATTAATTGGAGCAATATAGTTCGAGAAATGAGAAGAGTTTCTTAATTGGTGAAGATGGAAGAACTCATTCTCTCAAATGATCAATTATATCTATGAAATGAAATCTATTTCTAATTATCATAGTCTGCTCTCAATGAAAAGCAATTAATACATCACAGTTATTTTTAACTTATTCCTTATAAGCGAAAGTTGCTTGTCAAAAATCTGAAAGTATGAATAGCGTAACCGAAATCCTGAAATGTATGGTATTGAAAATTTCGTGGGAATTCTCGAAAATATTGTCTGTTCGTTACAAGCCTATCATATGCGTGCACACATTTTCCATGTGTATGTAGTGCACTTATCAAACGTGGCATTTACTTAATAAAAATAGCGGAGCGGTAGTACAATGCGCGTTCCAATATGTCCAAATGTTTCCGGTTGGTCGCACAGTGATCCGGCTGGGAGCGGAATCGCGAAATAATGACAATCCCGACAATGGCATCATGGATATACATGCCCGCAACAACGACTGCGACAACGACAACGCCTGAAGGCTGATGAGCGACTAATAGGGGACTTCCCCTAAACCCGGCCAGACATGATCTACTTCGTGTTTTGTCATTGTCATTCACTCGCGTTATGATCGATTCGCATTCACCATGTGTAAATATGTATTATATACATATGTATTTATAAAGAGGAGCACAAAGGAAGATAAAAAAAAACCACTGAAGAAGAATTCGGAACATAAGTTCCCCAATGGTCGTTACGGTACGTTTTTCTTTCACTTTTAGTATAAACCGAAAAATTGTGACAATATAATCTCAGAGTAACTTTAAATTTCGCCTTGTTAAAAAGTATAGGTATCCAATATAATATGTATTGCACAAGAAAAATCGTAATCGACAACTAATGCTACGGTGAATAATTGTATAGTATATGGAAGTTTGGTAGTTACAAACTTTCCTTTACAGAATATTTCCTATAGTGTGAAAAGTATAAATAGAGCAAAGAAATCCCATTCCACAAAATGGGCAAATTTTTTGTTCTCATTACATACAAAATATCGGCTCAGGGAGAAAAAAAGAAACTGTAGAGAAAGAAAGAGGCTGGCTACGAAAACCGGGGCGGGTGTCCCGTTTTCCGGATGACTTGGCTAAACGGGATCGCATTAGCTGCATTAGCACATAGTTTCCCCTTCGACGCTATGGGAGATTAGCATCTCAATTTTTTTACTCTCTGAGCAAATGCGAGCGCACCCCTTAGCAATATGGGTGTTCCTCAATACGCGAGTGAGGGCCCTATGCGCCTATGTCCTATGATCAAAAATCCAGGTGCGGTGCAATCGAGAAGGCCAATCCGCGCTTGTTCCTCTGATTGGGCCCTGCAAATTCGTTTCATTTTGCACATAATAATACCTGGACTGGAATTTTAATCGGACGAATTTTTATGAATGCAGTCGATTTTATCGTTAATTGATCGTTCCCCGCGATCGAAACCTGTTAGCATAATCCTATGGTACATCAGTTTTGATAAGGTCGCTTTTTCGTAGTCCCAATAATGGTTGTACACAGACTAAACAGGAGTTTTGCGATTCCAGATGGCTTCAAGCCCCTTCATAAAATTATTTTACCCCAATTCGTGAACCTTCCATCGACAAACGAGGAGTTTTTTAAAAATTAGTGTTGAACGAGTAAGACGATCGTTATCCTTATTGCTACTGAGTTAAAATTAATCGACTTCATTTTCTGAAGTTTTTTTTAACGGTGTAACAAATTTAGTTGACTATAAACTTGACCTCCGGAAAGACAATGTTTTTACTAACGATATATGGAATATAAAGATAAAATAACATTCGCATAGTTTTGCATGTTTTAAAAAATAGTATTTAAAAATATTTATTCAGAAGCCGAACATAGCAACTTATGGAACTTGGTTATAATCGTTTATTAACGCACCTGAGGATTGTTTTGAATTAAAGTCTTTAAGAAAAAGCAACATGGATGAAATACAACATTTACATTTACACTTGACACAATTCGTTGCATATACACGTCCCTGCCTATATGCAGAACCTTGCACGTGCTTCGCTTGTCTTATGATGCATGGAAAACATAAAATACACCGATTACGAGCTGGACAGCGAAACAAGAATTTGACATCCACGTGCTCGTAGAAGTATAAGCAAAGTGGAACAGAAGCTATATACATATGTATCTTGTATATAGACTAATATAAGATAGTGAATTTTTACATAATGCGCAGTTAATATGAGAAGTAAGACGTAACACTCTTCTATACTTTATGTGCTTATCGTTCTCACGATTCTTAATTATCTATACCCGACTTCCGGTCACCTTTCAGTTTTATCTCTTTACCTTCATAACGAGTGCATTATATCGCAAAACGACCTATTAGCTATTCAAACACGTAAAAATCCAAACTCTTTAATCTGTAGTTATACCAGTCAGGTCTCCGCCAAGAAAAAGTATGTACTGTAAGTATATCAAGCGGAACTGATGAACTATAAAATAATTGAAATTCTTGAGAAAAAAATGATCTTTTCTTAAATCTCGTTATGCATCTTGAAGCTCATTACATTATAAAAGGCGTGTTAGGGCGTGAAACTATAGAACTGAATAATTCACGCACTAAGGAGCTTCAATGGAATTAAAGGCATTCAGGGATTAGATTGCGGGATACTATACAAAGTTGCTAACACCATAAGCTAGATAAAGATTTTTTTCTAAGAAAAGTAATGTCTATCAATACATTGTTTACCAGGTGTACCGAATTTAAAAAAATTTTAATGTCTCCTTTTATTTTGGTAAAAAGATCATACATAGTGCTAATAGCCTATAATTTAGTTACCGAATTAAAATATAATTTTACCAATTTTAACTTGTAAAAAGCATCCGGGAAGATTTAAATCTCGGAATTTGATGAATCCTCTATTTCGCTTGGTATTTCCGATACTTTCAATCTCACAGCTGTGTGACTATTTCTTCATCCATAAAAATGTCGTTGGTCTATAAAAAGACTCAAAACGAGTGGGATTAATGACTCCGTATGTTATTCTTATAACAGTTCGTTATTATTCTTTGATTGTTTATTTAGAAAGAGTTATACGAATAAACTCTACTTTTATATCATGTCCATAATTTAGAGTAAAATTGCAGTCCAAAATTCCTTGAATTTTTGTCCTCTGTCGTTAGAAAATGTCATGAGGAATATTTGAAGCAAGGTAGTATTTCTCTGCTTAGTTGAATGTGGATATGAGGAATCCACCCTTCGGCTTTCGAGCAGCGAACCCCGCAGTGGTTTCATCCCTTCTGCGTGTCGGGTGATGTGCTCGTTAGCATATCATACCGTTAGAGGGCGAGGTGGTTGGAAGAGAAAGGGTTAAATCCTTCTCAGCCAATAACAATCCATCCTGGGCTGTCGCCCAGGTCGTTCCCTTACGACCCTTTCCTCCACCTTTACCCCCTTGGTGTATCATATATATACTGATACTCATATAGTAATACCTATATACACACGCCCAGTATTATAATGGCATATAGCAGCGTTCCCGCCTGCCTGCTTGTCTGCCTACCTAACCACTTATACTCGGTTTTATTTGTCTATCCAATCGTCGGACAGCTCAAAGCGATTCCGACCTTCCAACGCCATTTTTTAACCCTCCGCCATATTTACACGTTGCGAGGCTCAGATTACGGAAATCTGTTCAATGCTCGAAATTACATACCGATATGAGCGGTACTATAATAAGGGTCAAGGAGAACGCGACTGAACAATACACATGAGCGAGATCGAATTACTCTTTGTTCGCTTTATTGTGCTCGACATTATTGATAAGTTAGCGATTAATAAGAAAACGGCGTATAAGGATCATTTCAGTTATGATAATGGGGGGGCGTTTTAATGAATTTGAGTTTCAAAATACTCGGTTTCCATTATCAAGGCCGTACAGTTGATTTCTGTTTTGGATCAGCTAATAGAAGACTTATTTTGTGAACATAAGATTCTGGATTCATGTTACCTGTTCTTTGCACTCTAACCCAAAACTCATTTAGCATGATGTAACTCAAACTATGTGAAAGTGTGTGCAATGCAGCGGAAAATGATCAGAAAAAGTAAAATGAATCTCAATGTCAGGAATGATATCAAATTGCAAGAAGAAAAATAATTTAGGAAATAAAATTTGATATCCCTTGGTATGACAAACGCGATGACATGACGGTCCATTCGCATGACAACTTCTCGTTCCTCCTAACCCACCCTAACCTCTCCCATTGATCCACAGGGATTCCATTGTCCTCTGCATTGTCTGCGAAACTATAATCCGGTCTGCGGCATGCAAGAAAGACAGGAACCTGTGTCACCAGAAAGAGCCGAAAGCCCCCCGGCCCCTCGGTTGGCCCACTTCGACATAACCTAAAATCGTCATTCTGGACCCTCTCTCTCCTTGCCCCTCTCATTCCTTTGAAAACGACATCAGGACAAATTTTCCGCCAGGAAAACTTCGAATAGGAAACACAGTGGTCGTCGCCAACCGCGATCCGCCTCGGGGACAGAAACGTATTACATTTTAAAATGACAGGGAAAAAAGAGAAGCAGCTAATAATACCTCGCGGACTATGGGATAATATAGAAGGTATACACGACAGGGCCGAGGAGACCAATATCGGGTTTAACGTGCTGTATGCGTGCGGCCGTGTACCTTTGGGGTGCTCTTCGTGCGCAGTCTCCCGAAAACCGGTGTGTAAACACAAACTATAAACCTCTCCTATATGTTCTCTGTCTATCGAGTCATCCCCAATCGCCGAATTGAGCTACTGCTAACGGTACCGCACCACATCCTGTCAATTCTCTCATGTCGATATCCAATCTCGAGCTTTCACAATTTATCCCCTAATACCCAAACCCTAACTTTAGGTTTACCCCTTTTTGAATTCTATGCCATTGGGCTTTGAATTTCCCGCGCAATCAGCATCATTCATTGTGATTAATCAAGGTAGCAATCTGCAAATGTTGACTAGAATTTTGCCATTGAACGACATTGAAGAAGTTGAACTCTGGTAAGAGAGAAAAAACTAGGGTTTCTGTTAGAACCAATTTTTGCTTCCAAAGGAGCTGCAACAAAACAGAACCGCTCTTGCTGGAAAGGAAACCAAAGTATAAATGGTTTCTAAAGGAACCAAAAGTATGGATTTAAACCGTTCTATTATAGAACCTTTTTGTCCCTTCTGCCTTGACTCACTTCGAAGATTTTACAAGTTAATGACACATATTTTAGTTTACAATTCGGAATAAATAATATTGCACTTGGAACAATTTTATAAAGAAACTAAGGAATTACAAGGGATATGAAAATATTTCGAAGAATTTGAAATATTTTAACGTACTTTAAAACTTAAGGATTTTTTAATGGATTTCAATCATTTAAAGGTATTTTAAAGAATTTAGAAGATTTCATTGTATTTCTGAAGATTCCAAGGAAATTTAAAACTATTAAAAAAATTTCGATGAATATCAAAAGATTTAAAAGAATTTCAAACATTTGAGGAAAATATTTGACTTCCACATTTTTCAATTGATTTCAATAAATTAAAGGAATTTTGAAGGATCTCGAAAATTTTATGGCATTTTTAAATATTCTGAGGAATTTTAACGAGATTTCGAAGGATATCAAAAGAATTTGGAATATTTTAGGGTATTTTAACCCTTAAGTGCTAGAAAGGGTCCCACGGACACGGACATTTTTTTCAAGAGTTTTTTTCTTCAAAAGTTTTCTTATTTTTTGCAAAATATTTATTATACACAATAAATTTCCAGATATATTGTTACAATATTTATTTTTACGAGATTCCGGGCTACAAGTAAAAAAATGGATCTAAGTTTATTTGAAACGGAGATATTTCAGTTTGAACTTTGCTCGGGTATGCTGGACCCGTTTTAGGTGGAACGAAAAATTTCGAGGTTTTATCACTTGAGGGTTAAAACTCCAGGATTTTTTAAATGATTTCAAATTAAAGTCATTTAGAATTTCAAAGATCTTATAGTATTTTTAAAGATTCCAAGAATTTCAAAGAATTAAAAATAGTTCAAGGTATTTTAAGACTCCAAGAACTTTTAAATAGATTTCAATAAATTGAAGGACTTCAAAGGATTTCAAAGATTTTGTGGTATTTTTTAAGAGTTCACAAATAATTTTTAAGAGATTTTAAAAATTTCAAAAATATCTAAAGATTTCAGAGAATTCGAAATATTCGAGGTATTTAAAAAGTCCAATATTTGTCAATTGATTTCAACAATTTGGAGGTATTTTAAATAATTTCGAAGATTCTATGATATTTTCAAGATTTTTAAGAAATTTTCAAGAGATTTAAAAGATTTTGAGAGATATCAACAGATTTAAATGAATTTTCAATATTTGAGGGTATTTTATGGTATTTTAAAAATATTTCGAGTAATTTTAAAGACGCGTGTGGAAAAATTTCGTGGCAGTCTTATGTAGAGAGATCGGCTGGCTAGACCAAATCTAGACCGTCTACTTAAGACGGTATGATAGGGTGCTGGCCTTGGCCCTCTTAGACGGACTCGATTGCAAAAATTTCAAAGATTCATCGAAGCGGTCTGGCTGGACCCCTCTCAGACGGTCTCGGTTGAAAATAGGAAGTGCTATCGTGACAGTGTATGGTGTAATTCTCAGCAGACAGAAATGATTGGGAAAACCTGAAAGAATATTAAAGTTTGCAGGAAATTTTTGTGTTGAAGTCAGATTGACACATGTCTAGGTTTGTATACACACTGTTTTTTTTATAATTGTTGAGCAATATAATATCCACTTATATGAGATAAGATTAATTGATTCTTTCTCAAATTGCAACCTAACCTACAAAAGACGAGAGAGGAAGATTTTATATATGTCTTTACATCGTACTGAATCTATTTCTAGCCACATTTTTAATAAAAACGAAGATAAAGAATAATGATCTGAGAAAAATGTTGCATTATGTTGTGTTAATCGTGGCCTATCCCTCTGCGTCCGTAGGATGGCCATACTTATGACCAATGTCGTGAATTGTCTGCTATTTTGTTATCAACACAGCAGTCAAAATATCCTGCTTGGAAATCACCCAACACAATAAGAAAAGAATCCATGTAATAGTATTTAAAAGTTGATAAAAAATCGATATCGATCAATGATTTTGTAGGTTATGTTAATTGTCGCGTATCACTCGGCGTCCGTAGGACGGCCGTACTTAGGGTTAATATCGTGAATTGCCTGCTATTTTGTAATCATTATTATATAATAGTTGAACTTAAAGTAAACTAAATTTATTTATAACAAAAAAACGAATAAATGATAAATCTTGAACTGAAATATTTCAATTTAATCCTTGCTTGCCACGCATCTATAGAATAACATACTTGCCACACCGGGATAAGTTTTTACCCCAATGACGATAACTGTCATAAAAAATAAACTACTGAATATTTTAACATGAAATTTTTTCTAGAGCATATTGAAATTCTGATTTAAAAGGTAGTGTACTATCTGTGAAGTTCTGATACTTTTTTCCCTCCTCTTTCTGTACGGTCCAATCTAGACCATCGCGTGGTAAAAGCGTTACACGTTTGGCCAGCGTCTGATCAGCTCGTCTATTCTGGACGAGCTGATCAGCGGCTGGTCAGCGCCGTCTAATCTAGTCCATCTCATGGTTTAGGCGTTACATTTCTGGCCAGCGGCGCTATTAGACCGTCTGTCCAGCGTCTGACCAGACACAAGACGGTCTGGCCAGCGCTTGGCCAGCGCCCCGAAATTTTTCCACATGGGGAGATTTCCAGGAATATCGACAGCTTTTATATAATTTAAAATATTCAAGGTTGTTTTAAAATTCCAAGATTCCAAGATTATTAAAAAATACAACGATTTCAAGGGATATCAAGAGATTTTAAAGAATTTAAATTAGTTAAGGGGAATTTAAATTAGTTAAGGGTAATTTAAAACTTCAAGGATTTTAAAACAAGTATCAATAAATTAAAGTATTTTAAAGAATTTCAAAGATTTTGTGATATTTTGAAAAATTCCAAGGAATTTTAAAGAGATTTTAAGTAATATCGAAAGATTTGAAAGAATTTGAAATATTTTATGGTATTTTAAAAGTCCAATGTTGTTCAATCCATTTCAAATTAAATAAAAAAACATTTATAAGGATTTTAAAGATTTTATGGTTCTTTTAAAGATACTCAATTAATTAAACGATTGTACAGAATTTCAACGATTTTTTGGTATTTCTAAATATTCGTAGGATTTTTCAAGAGATTTCAAATATTTCAAGGGATACCAAAAGATTTCAAAGAATTTGAAATATTTGAAGGTGTTTCACAATTCCAATATTTTTCAATCAATTTCAATAATTTAGAGTTATTTTCAAAGATTTCAAAGATACCATGCGATTTTTTTTAATATTATGAAATTTTAAAGAGATTTAAAGATTATGAAGGATGTTAAAAGATTTCACCGGATATCAAAAGATGTCTAAAAAATTTATAACTCAGATTAAATAATATTTCACTGGGAAAAATCCAATGACGAAACTGATATTATGGACATAATTCATACCTAAAAGAAAGATATTTCACATGGAATGTAACAGTTTTTAAGGTAATTTTGCGTGGTACTATATTTGGCATAATATACATTTGCAATATTACGTTAATATTACATTTTTAAGAAGTTAGCTATCTCTATTATTTTATTTTATTTGTTTTAAAAAAGAATAAAAAACTTTTGTCAATATTTGCTTGTATGATTATTTCCAGTATTTTTTGATTCCGAATAAGCCCGCGTTTTTTGGCATATGCGCAGTTGAAAACTTCCGAACCCGTCACTGGCCATCTATCGGAAATCAACTAACTAAAATAGAGCCCTCAAAAAGAGTTCCCAACGGGCACGAAATTCAAAGCTATTTTTAGAACGTAAGGTTTAAAACAGGTTTTTAGAACAACAAAAAAAAAGTTTCAAGTCAGTCCTAGAAACGTCCAATGTTCCAAATACGTCCCAAAACGTCTTCAGAACATTATATATTTTTAGAACGTTATTTGGCTTGACTAAGGAAGTTTTTAGGACGTTCAAAAAATATTTTTGAGCATTCATGCCCACTGGGTTCCATTAGAACCTAAGTACTAAAGGATGCCAACTTTTACATGAGTCGTAACATTACTGAACTCTCAATTTTTTCTCGGAATGTCAATGCTTATTTCTTTTATCAAAAAAAAATCCGCTGAACAGAAATTCTGACTTAAATGGTTAAATAGAACAAAGAACTCTTCTCGGGTACAATAGTTGTTTCGAATAACTTGGTTTTCGTCTCTAAAGGATTCCCGGAGAGGAATCGCAAGCATTTCGTTCATTTAACAAGCGATTGTTCTCCATGATCGTATCTCCTCGCGTATCGCATGATCGTTCAATTCTCCCCAGCATTTATTGCGAACACGGAGAATGATCGCGATTTCTTTCGAAATATCGCTCTTCGCTGCAGCTTACTTTTGCAGGACAGGAGTTTGATACCTTTATAATTCTGCCCGCAGTTTCCCGTGCAGAAATTTCAATTTGGATCTGATCAGAGCCAGATCGGGCAGAATTTGGCCCAAATGAGGCTATCTAGATGGGGCCAGACTCGAAATGAAACATGATGCCTGATCGGGGCCCAAGCCCTGCACCCAGAGATAACCATACCTGGCCCCGATCGGGCCCATAATAATTTATTTTTCTTATTCTTAATTAAAAGGGATTCTTAAATAAAATAATATTAAAATCGAATATATCACCTCCTTAACTGAAAGTTGAGAATATAAATATCAGGTTATCTAACAGATCGCGATATGAAAAAATTTGAGTATGTCAGACACTTTTTTTCCAGCAAACGGAAAAAGTGAAACGACACAACATTACAGCCAGCATTTGTGTATGATAAACCATTGAAGTATTTTGCAATATATTTTTGATTTTAATTTCTAAATTGAAGTTGCTTTCAATTTCTATATTGAACCTTATTTTGCAAAGTATCAAATCACCTAAAAATACGTGAAAATAAATATGTTTATGACGTCATTGTTGATCTAATTCGTTTTCACATTCAACAAATGAAATATTACTTTTGCTACTTTTCTTGTAAATAAATAGCCCCCTTTCAAGGTTAGATTTCATCTTAACATTCCTAATAAATTTACTTTTTATAGTCTTCAACACGTAATTCAGGAATATTTTGAAGTATACTATACCTACGCATTCGTCTTGTGCTCACTTTTGGCATTTTTTCCCACTTATTTTGTCACTTTTCCAAATAATAATGGAAATATTTTTGACGCTTGATACTTTACGTTGAAACTTGGGCGATTTGGAGTCAACCCACTTTAGTCCCCGAAATTAATGGAGCGCCATCTACTAGCAAGCTTGGCTGTTAAGTCAGGGTCTAGACTCTAGACGGGGCCAAATTTAAAAACCACAAAATTGTGTGCCCGATATGGCCCAAATCGGAAATAAGGCAAACATTTGGCCATTTCTGCACGGGTTTGCGGAATTATAAACACTCTGATGTTTGAAAGCGATTCCATGAAATTACCCATCGATCTTGCGAAAGGCAATCTGGAACTTTGCAACTTGTGTTCGCATGTAGAACGTGTAATTGGTTACCTTGAGTCGATTATTGATAGTCGTTTGATATTTAGTAGAGGCTATGTTAATTCAAAAGGTCGTGCTCTAAGATCCCATTATTATAGTAACTCCCGATCGAGCGAAATATTAAGTCACGGTTTAAATTCAATGGCTTGTGTCTCTATAGATTAGAAAGAATGTTGGATCGAAAGTTATGCGATAATTACGGATACATTGTAGAATGTAGATTGTACTGTGCATTAATTAAGTGATTTATTTTCCTTTTATATAAACTCTTCAGAGAAATTGAATATACAGTCTATCTTACAAGAATTCTAATCTACTGTGTGAAAATTGCAATTTTTCATTTAAAAATTGGAAAGTAGAATCAGATTTATGTGTATCTTGCAATAAAATGTACAATGTTAAGGGATCGTCCATAAACTAAGTTACTTATTTAGCGTATATTAAATTATATTACGTATATTAAATTAGCCTTTTAGAAATTAGATGATTGTTTTTCTAAAAGTATATATGGTGACGTTTTTAGTACGTTTTCAGAAGATGAATTTTTTTGGTAGAAAATTAATCTATTTGTTTACAAATTTATGTTTTTAGTTGAAAATTCAATTTTTTGGTCGAGAATTTATGAAATTTATTGAAAACTCATTTTTTTGGCAGGAAATTAGTCTTTTTGTTAAAAAATTTAAGAGCTACGTTTTAAAGTAGAAGTACTTTCTTAAAAATTAAAAAATATTTCTTTCTAGAAGATTAAACTTTTTGGTTCAGAATTTTTAAGGTTTATCAAAAATTCCTCTTTTTGATGTTAAATTAACCTTTTTGTTTGAAAATTCATCTTTTGTAATTGAAAATTCAACTTTTTGGAACAACCCAGACGGAAAAATTATGTATAGTTTTCATATAGTCTGAAGTATGATTAATAATTTAAAATGGTAATTTTGTTTGTCTACTTGGTCATAATCAATAATATTAAAATATTGATATTGGTCAAAAAACCTACATCAATAATAAAATATGATTTATAATATTCATTTGTTTTATGCAAACAATTTATAAAAAAAATGAATATTATATATTATACTTCACACAATGTATAAACTATATATTATATTTTCGCCTCGGAATTCATGTGTTTTGTTTAAAAATTAATCTTCTTTAGGTGAAAATTCATCTTTTCGTTGTTAAAAATTCAACTCTTTGGTCCACAATTCTTGAATTTTGTTAAAAATTCTTTTTTTTTTGGTAAAAATTAATCTTTTTATTTCAAAATTCACCTTTTTGATCAAAAATTTGACAAATAGGTTTTCAAGTTAAACTCCTTTTTTAACAATTAAAAAACTATTTTTTTCTTAAAAATTAAACTTTTTGGTTCAAAATTCTATCTTTTAGTTGAAAATTCAACTTTTGGGCTTAGATTTCTTGAATTTTTTTAAAAATTTGTCTTTTTCGGTAGTAAATTAATGTTTGTGTTAAAATGTTTCTTTTTTAGTTGAAAATTCAATTTTTTGGTTGAGAATTCTTCAATATTGTTACAATTTCTTTTTTTCGGTAGAAAATTAATCTTTTTGTTTAAAAATTCAACAAATAGGTTTTTAAATTAAACTACTTTCTTAACAATTAAAAAAACTCTTTTTCTTTCTTTCTTAAAAATTAAACTTTTTAGTTGAAAATTCAATTTTTTTAGTAGAAAATTCAACTTTTCGATTTAGAATTCTTGAGTTTTGTTTAAAAAATCGCCCTTTTCAGTAGTAAATTAATCTTTTTATTTAAAAATTTTTCTTTTTCAGTTGAAAATTCAATTTTTTGATTGAATTATTCGGTTGAAACATTAATTTGTTTTTCTAGAAACTCATCTTTTTTGTTTAAAATTTCATAACTAGATTTTAAAATTGAACTGCTTTCTCAAAAATTAAAATGAACTTTCTTTCTTTCTTAAAAATTCAGGTTTTTGCTTTACAATTTATGTATTTTGTTGAAAAATTGTATTTCTTGGTACTAAATTAATCTTTCTGCTTAAAAATGCATTTTTTTACTAGAAATTTAACTATAAATTTACCTATTCCATTGTTGGTCAAAAATGATTCTTTTTGAGTAAAAATTCAACTTCATGTTAAAATCAAACTATTTTGTTAAAAATTCGTCTTTTTCTTGAAAATTAATCTGGTTAAGTTGAAAATCCAACTTTTGGGTTGAAAGTTCTTGTATTTTGTTCGAACTTAATCTTTTTTTGTATAAAATTTACTTTTTCATGAACATTACATATTTTTGATTTGATAATTCTGTTTTGTATAAAAAAATTCGTCATTGTATAAATTAAAATTTTTTTCGTTAAAAGTGTAACTATTCCATTTTTTGTTAAAAATGAACCATTCTTACTTTAAAAATTCAATAATACCCCAAATTAACTGTCACATCAAATTCAATTACGCAAATTTGAACTCTTACTCTGAACCATAACATGTGAACAATATAAGCAATATTGGCAAATTGAATCGCTAGAAATAAAAAAAAAATCAGCATTAAAATCGAATTTTACCCAAATACTTTAATTTCGTGGGGGGGGGTCATAAAAAAATCAACGGTTTTCAACATGGGGGGGGGTCAAAAACTGTCCACATTTGGTCACCTAATTTATGGATGATCCCTCAATAACATTATGATACACTGAAAAAAATTGCATTGAATCAAGTAGGCTAATTTACTTGCCCGATTTTACTTGAAAGAAGCAAGTATTTTTTTGTTACAAAGGACCGATTTTCTTGAATGAAGAAAATAATAGAATCAGGACAACTATTTGAATCAAGAATATATTTACTCCAGCAAAAACATATTGAGTTAATTTATTTCATTATACTTATTTGCGTGAAGTTTAATAAAATATTGAATTAAGAATATAATATTCTCATGATAAGTAACTAAAACTCTAACAAAATTCTTGATACAAGTAAATTTATATACTTATTTTGACTACTATTTTAATTGAAACAATGTTCATGTTCTTGAGACGAAAGAATGAATGTATTCAGCGAAGAAATAATTTCTCTTAGAATAATGCTTGAATATTTTCCTTTAAATATAGAATATAGAATAGATAGAATCCCATCAGTTTTTTCAATAAAAAAACTGTAGACTTGATACAATAGACATCGCACACATATTATGAAAATTAATATATTAGTCTAAATTAATTTACTTCTTACTGCAAAAGTATCTTATTAAGTTGACATGGTATGCAGTTGGTTCTCGTCGCCGCTAACAATTATTTTGAAATTCAATAATATTTATAAAATTCAAAACGTTGATGCACATAATCAATTTTATTTATGCGAATGTAGATAGGAATTTGCAACTTTCATAAATTACAAACTTTACGCTGACACGCAAATCAAATCACTCATAAAATTATTTAAAAAATTATAAGTTTATTGCGTCGGTAAGATTTTGTTGGTAAGAATTTAAGATTTTAAAATAGATTTTAAAAAAATGTTTTTAATTTTGAAATAATCATGTAAGACTCAAAAGTAATTTCATTCCTAAAATTATTAAAAGGTTATAAATGTACTGCGTCTATAATTTTTTTCGCTGATTATTTGTATGTATTAATCTACTTAAAATTAAACCATTTCGAATTTTTTTAACAGTGAAATATGTTTGTAAATAATAAAAAATAAATATATGACAGAATAAAACAAAGTTATAAGCTTTAAAAAATGCTTAAAAATACAAGTATTACATTTTCTTGATAATTTAAAAAAATGTTATGCGTTTATAAAGCAAAATATTTAAGGAAAAAGAATTCAATACCATTTTCAATAAAATAATTGAGAATGCAAGCAGGAAGCAAATAAATATTTTTCATCCGACCACCGTGAGATCCTATTACTTTTAACCTGCAAGTTCTTGTAGCAAACGTTTATTTACAAAAATCTTTTGTCTTCTGATTTCGAAGTATTTTATACTTGAAATAAAAATAAAATATCGAGCACTTTTTTAAATGGGTAATATTTAAACTAGCGATCAATTTTTTTACATATTTTAAATTATTTTTTTTCTGAAATTGTTATTTTAAATTAAAAACTGGATTAAAAAGTTCTATAAAAGAATTAAATAAATCGAAAACTGTGCGTTTTACAGAGGTTTTTAAAAATCAGAAAAGCAATTAGGAAAGCAATTCCATATTCAAATCTTAGTAAACAATGTATGATATTTAGAATCAACAAGTGTTAAGTTCCTTGTTAAATAAGTGAAACTTACTTCGGTTTTTCACATATTTTATATTATTGTTTAAAAAATTGTATTTATCATTAAAAATTGAGTAAGAGAGTTTTATATACAATAAAAGAGTTGAATAAATTGAAAACTGCGCATTTTATGGAGAATTTTTGTTTATTGTTTAATACTTTTAGATATTTTATAACATTTTTAAATATATTAAGAAAAAAAAGTATAGAGCCTTTTTTGAAATAAGTAAAATTCAATTCTAAAATTTTTATAAATAAAAAATGGTATATTAAAGTGTCTCGAAAATTTTCAATTATCATCAGAAAGATGTTTTCTTAAAAGAAACATTGAGTTCCGCAACGTTTAGTTTGAAGATTGTTGAGGTTCATCATACAACTTCGTACGACACTGCCTTGAAATTCTTACTCGAAATTTTGTCACCGAGATCCAAGTGCTTCGATAGCGAAGTCGGTAGAGCGCGTGGTTAGAACACTAGTTTATAGGTAATTTAGGTAGGTTTCGATTCCTCGTGGAGTGCGATTTTTCAAACCCATTAAGCGTGCGATTATATTTGTTAGTAACAGTGTGCGAGAATTACGTGTTTTAATAATTTAAAAAATTAAGCTTATATAACAATAATTTTGAAATTAATTTTTTTTTCATTGAGAGATAGTGTTCAGTTGCGGCTAATTCTGTTGATCCGATACTTCATATTCTTAGATTAAGAAAATATATTCTTGAAGTGTATCAGAAATGATTTCTTGGAAGTGAACTATGTTCTGCATTTCAATACATCTCTATATGAAGTAACACAATAAATTTTTAGAATAATAAAATCCGGTATTCTATCTAAGAATTATTTTTTTAGATTAAGAAAATGTACACTTGATTCAAGCATACGGTAGCAAGTATTTATTTATTTGGAACAAACTCATATTCTATCGTCCCCATTCGTACCTGCGATTGACTTGAATCAAGTAACATTTACTTGATTCAAGAACAATTTTTTTTCAATGTAATGAAACTAACTTATTTTTATTATCTGTTTCAGGTAAGTTTCCATTATCACTCAACTTATTCTTCCTAAACTGGAAAATTGTTGGTAAGAAATAAAAACATTGAGATTAAACATTACGTAAAACAAAATTAGATAATTAAAAATATTTAGACCACACCATTGGTGTTGACGACGTGAGATTTGCACGAGCACAAAGTACAGCAGTGTAAACCACGTGTAGAAGCTAACAGATCTGCGTTCATGGCTTGACGATGAAAATACACGGATACCATGTCCGCTTATGCATGCGCATATACACACACACACACACACACATATATATATATATGTATATGTACATATTTTTATATATATATATACATATTTATATTTATATATTTATGTATGTATATATGGATGCGTTTATATGCATATGAATATACATGTACATGTACGTTGCACTCGAGTATATACAGTATATACACGAGTGTAACATTGTTCAAGTGCATATACAAACAAACAAATGTATTGCGGACGTGCGTGTACGGATTTGCACACGCACACATACACCTACACATATGTTGGGAGGAATGAGCTTTTTGCTCCGCGAAGCAATTAGCCACGGCCTACAGCTCGTCGTCTCACGTTTGGCTTTAGGCTGAGCTTCCACGTGCGTTCAAAATACCGCATTTTCGAGCGCTAAAAACATGAAAACGGTTAAACGCTTCCTCAACCTTCAAACAAATGTTTTCTTTTTGTCAATCTCTGCCGCATTACTTATGCTCTAATGTATGGGACTTTCAACTATATAGTATTCAACATTTTTAAAACATTAAATCACATGCCGTGAAACGGGGCTTTTTGGGACATGTTGGGTAAAGAAGGACACACGAATTTTATCCAGGAAAAGAAATAACAAGCCGTAAAATGGAAAATTTTAGGTGTCTCGCTTTACCCAAGATTGTTTGCTACAAGAAACTATTTCGAGCGGATATTAACATTTTAAATGCAGACTTTAAATTTTAATACTTTTTTGTTTATATTTACGGAATACCAATTTTTAAATTGACGTTTTTGAAATTTTAAAAAGAGTTTATGATTCAGTCATTATAGAGTTTTCAATGAAACAACTCTTAAAATATTTTCTCTTCTAAATCTTCTCTAAATCTTCATTCGTGATGGCCCGCTAAGATAAACCATTACAACACCATTTTAATATAGTGAATTATAATTTTTTGTAGAAATTCCGTTATAATCAGAGGCTAATAGATTATATTTGATCGATTAAAACAAAAAATAATTTATTTTATAGTTCATTAATATAAATTGATATTTTTTAAGCTAGTCAGATCGCCCATTAGCGGGACAAGAATTTTGGAGTATATTCTTAAGTGGGACCCAAAAGATGCCAATACTGAGACAAGGAAAATACAATGGGTTTTATCAAAATAAAATTGTGCAGTTTGCTTACAATTATAGAATACATTAAAAAGCCAGATTGAATTATTATAAATCATAAGAAATTTTTATTTTTTTAAACATTTTGCTTGAAAAAATAACTTAAAATATATTTAAATTAAATGAATTAATATTAAAAACAATATTATATAATATATTAATACATGCATATATATTATTATATATTAAAATATTATATAATATATTATAAAATAATTTATAAGCTCCAAGCTTGCCGTGCAATTAATTATTTATTTTTAAAAAATTGTTTTAAAGTACTTTATTGCAACCTCCAATTCTAACCTCAAATTTTTCTAACTAGTTAGGTATGTAATTTAATAGTAACTCATAAATTTAATTTTTCAAAATAAAAATGAGTAATTATAGATTAAAATGTAACATTATAGATTAATAATAAATATTATGAATATTAATAAGATTATTATTATCAATTTACTTGAAAATTCAACTGTATGGTTGTAAATGAACTTTTCTGTTGAAACTTTATATTTTCGATATGAAAATATAACTTTTCTTAAGAAGACTCGTCATTTTTGTATGAAAATTCATTCTTCTTATATGACAAGTTCACTATTATATTTTTTATTTAGAATTCATCTTAATTCAAATTAAGACATACTTTGGAAAATATATTCAAAACAATGTCAATTATTTTTTGGTTAAAAATGTTTTTATTTGACTGAAAATTTAATTATTTTCTTTCAAAAATGTATTTTTTTTTAGTTAAATAGTTTTGCTAGAAGGTTATTCCATTCGGAAAAAATTCAACTGTTTTTTATAAAAATCGTCTTTTTGACTTGAAAATTCAACAGATTAGTTGCAATTTTTTTTCATGACTGAAAAATCTCTTTTGATTAATATTTCAAGTATTTTGTTGAAAGTTCGTCTTTTCGGTTCAAAAAATTAATCTCTTTAATAATAAATTTCAGCATTTTTTAACAAAAATGCAACTTAATTTATTTTATAATTTGAACATTTTTGGTTGAAGTATCAACTATTATATTTTTGGAGAAGAATTCATCTTATTCTATAGAAAATCAGTCTTTGATTTTAAAATTAAATAATTTTTTTAGAAAATTGAAGTATTAGGTTAACCAAAAAAGGTGAATTCTTATTTAAAAAATAATAGTTGAATATTTCAACTAAAAAATATTTTAATTTCAAATTGAAGATATTAATTTTTGAACCAAAAAGACGAATTTTCAACAGAATAATTTGAAATGTTAATAGAAAAAGATTTTTCAGTCATGAAAGAAAAAAAAATTTAACCAAATCTTCAAAAAAAATAGTTGAATTTTTCCCGGAAATGGATGACTTTTTAACAAAACTATTTAATTTTCAAACAAAATCATACATTTTGTCAGAAAATAATTAAATTTTCAGCCAAATAATCAGAATTTTAACCAAAAAATAATTGAAATTATGTATTAATTTTAATTAAGATGAATTCTGAATGAAAAATATAATGGTAGACTTTTTGAACCAAAAAGAATACATTTTTATGCCAAAAATACGAGTTTTCTTCAAAACAATGATATTTTTATTTAGAAAATATAAAATTTCAACAGAAAAGTTAATATAAAACCAAATAGTTGAATTCCAAAAAGAATTAATCATATTAATCTTATTAATATTCATAATATTTAATATTAATCTAAAATAATAAATTTTAATGCATACTTCTTAATTTTTATAAAAAAATTTAATTTATGAGTTACGAGTTATGAAAGTTTTAAAATAGAAAAAATGGCGAAATATTGCAGCGATTCATTCAAACATTTTGAAAAGTATTTTTAATATTTTTGAACAAATGTATAATTTTTGAAAATAAAAATAAATAGTGATAATAGATTCAAAAGAACTTCAAAAATACTAGAAAATTATTACTTTTTTGATTTATCGGTTTACCTTATCTTCATTCTAAATACGGACAATTTCTTGGTAGGCAATACCGGAAATAAAAAAAAATGTACTTCCAAAAAATAGAATAATTTGTGTTTCATAAAGTAACAGTAAATCAGAATAAATCTCTCTTTCCTATGACATTTATATTTACTTTTCTTCATCCACTTAACATTTTGTCAAACGTTATGTTACCAACTAAAACTTCCCCATTGAGAATTCTCGACAACAGAAAAACTTGAAGAAAACTAAGTTTTTCCACAGGGAATAAGCTTCCTACGGGAGTTTTAAAATAAAGCTTTTTACTAAAATACTTAGTGCGTGAAACGATAAAGATCGTGTTAGAGGGGAGTGATCGCGGTCGAGGACCAAATTGTCGTGGACCAGAGAGATTCGACGACGATGTTTCTATTTATAAAAGTGCATTTCAGACGAATAGTTGAGCGTACATACAATAGTGGCGCGTTCGATGTCACGTGTTACCATATGAAGAATGGTTAGAGGGAAGAAGAGGGAGGGCGGTCGATAAGAGGAGGGGGGCAATAAATTAGAGCGCTGTCACACTTCTTCAGCATAGAATTCAAAGTTCTTTTTTTCATTTAACCCTTTTTAGTTTGCTTCTTAAATATAACTGAAGTTCTTTATTATAAAGACAGGTTCTCTTCATCCAAGATTCTTTTTCACCGACATATGACCGACATATTACCGACATCGAAAAACTTCTATGGTTCGTATCCGTGCTAAATCAGTTCTTAGCGACGCATATGTTCGGGGTAAAGTGGCACACCCCTAATTCTGTATTTAAAACGCGATATTAGTTCTTCTAAATTTTTTGATTGAAGTTTTACAATTTTAAGTTTTGCAAGCTTCTATCAGTAAGAAGATTTTTTTTTTTTTAATACAAATCAATTTTTTCTTTGGGATTGAAAAGTTGTCTTGTACACATGTGTTTGGTAAAAAGTGAAGGAATTTCTGTTCCCGTTGATAATTTTCTTCACTCGTGGTCTGGTTTTTTCAGGTTTGGCAGTTTTTCTCCCCCTCGCTATTTATTTATCTTATATACAGACGTTGCCTGTAGATTTCATGCGTCTGCTCACGGAAGTACGCACGCCGCGATCGCGAGTCTTATTCGTTCAGAAACCTTTCTCATGGTATGCAATGCTCCCCAAGGGGAATGATAGAAGGATCGACTGTCCATAATGCGATCCCATCGCTCGCGGTTTTCGATCCGATATCCAAGATTCTAAGCGTTCACGCAGTGAAAGGCCGTTTGTATAACATTTGAAATAATTTAAACATTTGAAGGAATTGATTGAAGGGTTTAAATATTGATCAGTTTTATTCTCAGAAATACTACCCACATAGAAAGTTTCACTAGGCTTAGTAAGGGATCATACATAAACTGCGTTACCAATTTTTGACAATTTTGCCCCCCCCCCCCCACGAAAGTAACGTATTTAGGTAAAACTCGATTTTAAGTTTATGCTGTTATTTTTTTGTATTTGTAGCGATTCTATTTGCTAATATCAATTATATTGTTTACATGAAGGTGTGGTGAATTTTAAACTTCGGTAATAAATAAATAATTGAAATAAAAAAGTGATTTTCCGAGTAAAGGTTAAAATGTGCCTAATTGAATTTTTTATTGCAGTTGGTCCGAGTATTATTGAATTTTTGAACTAAGAAAGGTACATTTTTAACCAGCAATGGAGCAGTTACAGTTTTAATAATTTTTTTAATAATTTTAAATTATAAAATTATGGATTTTCTATACAAAACAGTCAAATCAAAAATATGAAACTTGGTTAAAAAATAGTTCATTTTATCCTAAAAGTAGACAAATTTCCAACAAGATGCAAGAAATCTCAACCCAAATGTTGAATTTTCAAATAAACTATGTTCATTTTCAACAACAAAAAAAGAATTTTTAACAAAATATTTGAATTTTAACAAAAAGTTAAATTTTTACTTTAAAAAGGACCATTTTGGGCCAGACATTGTAATTTTTTACCCATAAAAACGAGGAAATTTCAACAAAACGGTTCAATTTGCAAACGAGATGAATTTTTAACTAAAATTTTGAATCTATTATTAACCAAAAAATTAAATTTCAAGAAATTATTTTTAAAACCTATTTGTTCAATTTTTAACCAAAAAGATGAATTTTTAAAGAAAAAAAAATATTTTTTTACCGAAAAAAATAGAATTTTTAACAAAATTCAAAAATTCTTAACCACCAAGAAGTTGAATTTTTCAACACAAAATTTAATTCAAGTAATCTCAGCACAAAAGTTGAATTTTCAGGGAAAAAAAAGTTTTTTCATTTTTAAGAAAGTAGTTTAACTTTAAAACCTAGTTATTAAATTTTTAACAAAAAAGATTGATTTAAAAAAATATATTAATTTCCTGCCAAATAAAGAAACAATTTTTTAATAAAAATTCAAGAATTCTCTATCAAAAACTTGAATTTTAAGCTATTTAAGAATTATCATCAAAAGGTTGAATTTTTAACTAAAAACGATGCATTTTTAAACAATAAGACTAATTTTTCACAAAAAAGGCCAATTTTCAGTTAAATTCCAGAATTCTTAACCACAAAGTTGAATTTTTAGGATAGAATTTTTTTTAATTTTCAAGAAAGTAATTCAACTTTAAAACCTAATTGTTAAATTTTTAAACAAAAAGATTAATTTACTGCAAAAAAAAACAACGATTTTCTAAAAAAATTCAAGATTTCTGAACCAAAAGGTTCAATTTCCAACTAAACAAGATGAATTAAAAAAAAGATTAATTTGGTACCATAAAAGACGAATTTTTAATCAAATTCAAGAATTCTCTACCAAAAAGATGATTTTTCACCCAAAACAAAAATATAATATTTTAAACAAAAAGATTAATTTACTACAAACCACACAAATTTTAAACAAAATCAAGAAATCTGAACGCGAAAGTTGAATTTTCAATTAAATAAAAAGAATTAAAAAAAGATTAATTTCCTACCGAAAAAAACAACAATTTTTTCACAAAATTGAAGAATTCTCAACGAAAAAGTTGAATTTTCAATTGAGAAAGATGAAATTTTAAACAAAAAGAATAATTTACCACCCAAAAAGACAAAATTTCAATAAAATTCAAGAATTCTCAACCAAAAAGTTGAATATTCAACTAATCTTTAAATAAAAACATTAATTTTCCACGCAAAACATTTATAATCTGCAAACGTACAAAAAACATTACCATATGTGCTTTGAGAAAAAAATTTCTCTAAATTCTAAAAGGTTAATTAATATACGTGCAACGTTACCCTAAACCTTGCTATAAATATTTTTTGCAACTTGGGCGTAAAACAACTCTTGCTAACAAAAATTGCAATCAATGATTCAAATAGTGCAAAAAAATTAATGATAGTAATTAAAGAACCTTTTGGCCGTAAGTGATGCTTTTTATTTCTATTAGGAGTGCGCAATTTTTAATGAAAGGATGACCGAACTATATGTTTCTCGTCATAAAGGAAATTAACTTAACTGAAATTGCTTTCAACCCAGCGAAAGTATTTCATTCAAAGATCGTAGAAGTGTCTAAGATCGACCTCTGAAGACCTCATGAATTACAGTTTTTTATGCTAACCCGACGCCAGCCACGGCAGTTATAGCTATTTGAGTAAGGGGTCGTCGATCACCAGGGCGTGACACTTGGACCTTAATGTTGAGTTTACACGCGTGTTACTGGATCTGAAATCCTACAATTCAATCAAAACTTTTACTTCAAAGTTTTCTGTTTCTTCATTAACCTTTAAGTGCTAGAACGGGTCCCAGAGACCCGGACTTTTTAAAAAACATCTTCTCTTTTTTTGCAAAATATTTATCATACGCAATTAATTTTCATATTTATTTTTTAAATTTTCATTTTTGCGAGTCTCTGGGCTACAATTAACAAGAAAATAAATAGAATTAAGTATATTTAAACCGGAGATATTTCAGTTGGAAGTTTGCTCGGGTCTGCTGGACCCGTTCTAGTTGGAACGGACAATTTCGAGGTTCTAGCAATCAACGGTTAAATTAAACCTAATCTTTCACTGAAGAAATGAAAATATCAATTGGAAACTATTTTCTATTTTCTCTAGAAAGAATACTAACTGTAATTCATTGATGAAAAATAAATAATTATAGACTGAATAAATAAAAAATTATCTTAACTAAGGTCGTATTAACTAACTTTGAGTCGATCAAAATCAATCATTATAAGTGACCCTGAGCCTAGAATTATACCTTGAATATCATTGTTTTTTCCTAATAAGAAATACATACATAGAAAGAGACAGCATGTCTATGAACAGAAGAGGAAGAGATACGTTAACATTATAGCCTTAACTGAATCATTGCATACCCGCATAATTGGCGCACTTGGTGTATAACCTTCACAGCTACACGCCAACTTTTATTTTATTAAAAATATTTCTGTGTCTGTATCAAAACCTGAGCTGGCAGGTGACTCAGAAAATAATGGCTGGTGATGTCACGATCTAAGTTTCAGAAGTACCCTTATGCGGAACATATTGCCAATAACCGACATTTAAATGTACTAGAGAAAAATATCAATTTTGAGCATAACATGGTATGTAATATACACCATAATTCAATGGCAGATATAAGTAGCTATAAAACATTAACTTAATTATCATAATAAATAGCACGAGTATCATATACTTATGTTTATTGTCATATGCAGCGAGCTTTATTTTGTTTTACAAATAATTTTTTTCATTTATTTAAATAGTTTATATAAAACGTTGA